>NC_080782.1:83950382-84032882 GCF_028018385.1 Neofelis nebulosa | reverse complement strand
AATAAAGAGCCTCAAGCAGTTGTCTGTGCTCATGCCAGTTTTCATGCTTTAATTCAGCTGCCCTGTGGTTCTTAGCTTTGACATTGAGATCTGCACGGCCACCAGAGATAATTATTTCAACCTTCAGGCCATCAGGCGTTCATTTTTGATCATGGATATGTAAGAGATGTTTTCTGCTTTCTAAGTCTTCCAAGTGGATATCAATAGAAGGGTAAAATAAGGAAAAGCAGTCCGTATTTGAAAAGAACTTGAACATTATGAATTACAGAAATATGAATGGCTCTATCGATTATTGTAAATACTTCAGTTAACTCAATAGTTATTTAGAAGTATTTTAATTTGTCCAAATTTTGAACTAGAATTTATTACTGCCACTGTGACTCTATAATACTTGCTTAAATATTTGCACTGAACTTCATACTTTGTAAATTTCAACAGACACACGAAAACATTAGAGCACTAAATCCATAAAGTAAATAATAATAATTTTGTAAGTTAAATTTGCATATTGTATCATGATGTGCTTTTATACAAAACTGCAACCAGGAGCATACACCATTCACTAAAATAACTAATTAGCAGTCACAGAAATCACTGAACAAAGCAATAATGATATAACTAAGATGTAGAGAGATTACATTTCTTTCCCTATAAAATATGGAGAAAACACTAGTTCCCACAAAATTTGGTGCAAAGATTAAACTATTCTGTTAACACTAAATTATAACAAATTTATAAATCACTCTTTATTTTAAAGGCGAACAGTTTATTTTAAAATTTGAATAACTAATGAATAGTAAAGTTTTAAATCCATAATTGTTACCAAGAAGAAAAGAAACCTATAGAAGATCACAAAATAGAATTAGCAAATGCAAAATAGGACTAATCAATATTTTCTCAACATCTTTTTGTGAAGGAAAAATGTTTAAAATATTTAAAGAATATTCCATAATATCCATACTATTCAATAAGAAATCTATGCTTAAGAAATTTACTTAAATAATGACTGGAGAAGACATGATTACAGCTACTCTAAAAAAGTCGAACCTGCCTAAGTAAAAAACTCCACTGTCATAACTTTCAAGATGAAAACAGAACAGATACTACCATGCTATGTTAATAACAATTGTAATAATTTCAGAATAAGGTGACTCATTTAAGACAAAGGGAGACAGAATTATATTAACGAGTACTGCAATGAGTTTAAATTTTAACATTTTCTTCAAATGTAGTCTCAACTATTCATGGTTCCCAGTGCAAAATGAGAAGTGAACTCAATAGGCAATATGATGGCAGGTTTCTGTAACTACTACAACATATTGCTCCTGTTCTTTTCCCCTTAAATTGAACACTACAGTTAAGTGATGAAAAAGCTAAGTTACCACCTTGTGCAGGAAGTACAAACTTTCATATTCTACAGAATGCTAATTAAATACAATTTCAAGAAGTGGTTAGAGCATCAGATTATCAGTCTTTGAGGGCATGCATCCTTCAAAGCCCTTTCCATCTTCTATCAAGTCCATAACACATAAAGCAGAGTAGAAGTAGGTACATAAATGGCAGGATCATTTAGTGTGAAAAACCCAGTCATGGAACTCAGGTGAAATCATTTCATTTCCTTCCAAATATCAATGGGCAGCAACGTCCCTAATAATCTGGATCAAAAACAAATCAAACAAAAAGGTCTTGTCTTTAATAAAAGCAAACTGCCCCTCTATGCTTTGTGTGATCCAGAGCCTCCCCAAAAGAAACTACTAGTCCTCTACATCAAAAGGCTTATTAATAAAAGTGAGTTTGGAGTAAAATATATTTCCTTAAACTATTTATAGGTAAGATTCTGGTCTTTCTAAAGTTGGAGCTTAACATGATATAATTTATAGGGTAGAGTTTATATGAGAGAAAATGACTAAAAACAAAGGAAGGCTATAGAAGAAAATACAATTATACTTTTCATTTCCCTACTTTCACTTCTTTCCCTATAAAGAAAAAGAAATGATGTTCCCAATAAGTAGAAAAAGGCCAAAGAGACTACAAAGAGTCATTTGCTAAAGCACTTTTATTCTAAACAGTTTAAACTTAACATGATATACGTTAAAATTACAAAAATTCACACAAAGGATGGCAAGCTAGTTTAGAGGAAAATAAGGGTAATTACATATTAAAATAGAATATTATCTTCTTATTTTATTCAAAAAGATCACAGATTCTGTAGAGACCCTTTTGTTCAGTTTCTGCCAGATCCCCATGCTAAAAATATTTGAGGCAAAGGCACTTGCTTTTCTGCATATTCTACCATATTTTAAACTTGCTTACTACCACCGGAAATTCAAAAGTCCTAATTATAGAGTCAAGAAAAGACAATACAGGTAAATGTAGAAGGCATTTTTTTGACCTAAGGAAGATTCAGTGGGTACCAGGGATATGTAGAATTTCCTTCTTTGTAACTTCAGATTGGAGAAAATTATCTCTTCTCCATACCCTAATCCTTTGCTGCACCACATTCAGAGATTAAAGTTAATCTGCAAGTCCAGGGTCTTTGTAGCAGTTAGGAAGCTTCAGTGATTTGGGTATAATGCTGTGGAATCCGTGTCTCCCAATGATGGACACCCATCTTCCTCTCTGCCCTCTGATAACTTTTAAATTCTCATCACAAGATGAGTACTAGTATGTCCAAAATGAGATATATTATGATTTATTATTTGAGTATATTCTTATTGCCCTTATCATTTTTATGCATCTTTATGATCTTCATGGATTTTCTTTCCTTTTTTTTTTTTTAACTGTAAGTTATTTATTAAAAAGTTCCCAGAGTTTTTAATGTTAAGCAGGACTCTTTTCCTTCCCCACAGCACAGGGGACATATATGAATTCTACTTGCCTCCTCCTCACATGCACCTTTCCTTCTCTGTCTTCTTTTGTTTTATCTACTTCTTATCCCCTATTCCTTTTCATTCTCATCTTGCATTCTCTCTTTTTAGGGACTTCCCTTATTCTTGTGTAATGGCAGCTCTAAATAGTGATACACCTCCTTCATTATGCAGAATGAAAATGACCACAGGTCCACATACGTACAGTAAGTAAAGCCCTAAATCAAGCAAATGGCTAAGAAAAAGATATCCATTTGGTTGTATTCCTTCTGAGTCAATTTCAACCACACACATGCACACACACACACACACACACACACACAATGCTGAAAGCAACCATATAGCTCTTAGAAAGTCTAACACATGGCTCAAGAATGAAAATTGTAAGTAATAGCCAACATTTATTGAGTGCTCGCTATGTGACAACTACATTAAGCACCTTACATGCATCATCTCATTTAATCGCTCCTGAAACCCCGCAAGGTAGAGATACCGTTAGTATCCTTAGCTTATAGCTATTAAGGAATAAGATAGCAAGTAAGCAGTAGAACTGGGATCAGAGTCCATTCTGACTCTGGAGCTCACACCATTAACCAATATGCTATATATACCATGTAATGTTTATTATTTTTAGTTTGTGATAAGTGATTCTTGATTTTAATTATGAGGTCTTTTGCTGCTTTTAAATTTTCAAGTGATAAATATCATTTTATATGATAGCACACACAGATTGATGGCACTTCTGGTATTAGTTTTGTAATGACCATATGTCACCCCTAGAGGTCAGATATACTTTTAAAGAGGAAATTAGAAACACTTCAGCATCCATTCAGATCAAATGTAGCTCATATAGAAACAACTATTTACCTACAAACTCTCTCACATTGCTAGAATGTCACATGCATGACGTGTTGCAGGTGTTTTGTGTCAAGCCTTTTAAAAAGATCCCTAAAATAGGAAAAACTCTGAAAAAGATTTTTAGTTATGGTGATAAAGCCTCCCTCTAGATTCATGGAAGAACAAAGTAGCAAGGGTTTAGGCTTCTACAAAGATCTTTTTGTTATTTCATCCTTATTTTCCTGGGTTGAATTTGAAAGCAGAATACTGTTACCAGCAGACAAGTTCCTTTGCTTTTAGTCTGTATTTGAAGGAAGAGACACAAGGTGACGGATAGGAGTTGGGGAACAGAAGGTAACAGAAGAGGGCCATAATCAACTTAAGAAAGCTCTATAAGGTTAATTGAGAAATCAGGACAATAGCTTCTTTTACATTTGAGCTGTGACCACATGGACTGAAATGCGCTCATATCAATGGATGATTAGGATCGTTTAATTACATTATTATTATTAGGTTTAAAAGAAAAGGTGAGTTAACTATCACATAGATTTTGCCAGTACTAATAGTTTCAGCCTTAATGACATGGCTGTAATTCTTAACTTGCTTCAAGGAGTACTTGAAAACAACAAAACTACTTTGGGGAAAAAGAAAAAATATTAGCACAAATATTTTTCTATATTTAACAAATACTGTTTAGATATACTAATTGGCTCTCATGGAAAGAAACCATTCAAGTGAGAATAGAAGTATTGACAAAAGCATAATGCCATTACTTAATGAACGCTGGACAGTTGATGATATACATTTAGTGATTTAAGAAAACAAACCAATATGAACATTTTTTCCAGGGACCCATAAATCAATTACTCAAGTAGTTTCTGAATATCTACTACATATGGAACATGGTACTAAGCTTGAAAATAAAATCACAAGAATTGCTTTTTTCCAAAGAGTACTATTTTCAAAAAATGCTATTCTGTGCCTTTTTTATTTGAGCAGAGCATTTGCTCAGATATTATCTAATAGAGTCAAAAGGTGCAAATAAAAAGTAAATAATAAACTTAAAATTCAAAGATTAGAATGTAATATAGGCTCCTATTGTATAATAAAAATTAAATAGTACCTAGTGGTTTCGAAGGTTAGGTCACAACTCATGCTAAAATTTGGAGTGAAAGAACTAAGCATTTTTTAACAATGTAGTTCAAACAATATTCATATAGTTTATAAGCCATAAGACTAAAATAAATCAGTAAAAATTGGGAAGAGAAACTGAGAAATAGTATCTAAAATGAAATCATGTCTTTAACGGCTGGTTTCAATTATGAAATTCTGGGGGTTGGTGTCTTACTGTAGGATAAAACGTCATATGGCAATGGAAGGATTAGTCACATGACCTGAAACTGATCAGCATTCAAATGGTCTGAGAAGTACTCCTTGCTTATCTGATATTCCAAAACTTCTGGCATTTTCTCTGGGTTAGCTTCTATCTTCAACCTATAACTTCAATAGGGCTGGTTCTTACCCCATTCTTCCTCTAACCTGATGCAAGATAGTAGGCTCTGCTCAGTGAGAGGTTTAAAGAAAAAAAAAAAAAAAAAAGACTGCTAGTTGACCTTTTAGAAATCTGCAACCACATCTGAAAACACAATAATTATTTCCTTTTGTTTCATTCTGAATATGTAATAATCAAAAATGAATTTTAAAAAGTGTACAGTAAAAAAGAAAAGGTGAAATTTTATAAACCTAAGATGATTGCAAGAATGAGTCTACAAATTGAGGATGAAATAAGGCAAAATATGCATCTTCAGGGAAACCTGAGAATGTTTATACAGAGTGGAGGGGTATGCATTTAGAAAGCAAAATCAGCATATGGCTGAACAGAAGGATACCCCATGAAAATTAGTATATGACCTAATAAAGCTAATAAACTCCACTAACAGTCATTCTTTGTCTGGTTGTTAAGATGCCATCTAATAATATAAGGATCTACTGCAAATTCACAAATAATCACTTGTAGAACTCTAAACTATTTCAAAAATTGTAAAAGATGCTTATAAAACGTTATGAACTGCAATAGTCTTTCAGAAGTTCAAAGGCATTGTCCATGACTAGGAACTTCTGAGTTTGTTACATGTTCAAGCACGAATGTGTAAAATATAAAGAATTAAGAGACATTCACTCTGCTGGTAGTTGGCATATGAGTAGGACAGGTTTTCTATAATTCTAACATATAATCAGGTAGTTTTCTTAAAAGAGCTGTGCCTGCTTAATAGTTCTCAGGGAACAGGACCTCTGATGATAAGAACAAAACAGGATGAACATACAACAGATGACAATTCCTGAAAGTTAAAGGATACTTGGAATAACAAAATATATGGAAATTTAACAAGATTAGTTAATAGTGTTAACTTTTGTGTCAATCTGAAACATATTTATAAAAGTAGCTAATCTAGAATCATTCACAGGAAAGGAGAAATGGCAGTCTGCTGAACTTCAAATGTAGCAGATAGTAGATAAGACACTAAATATAAGAGCTACATATACATTATCATAATAGTATATATAAGGAGTTGGATAAAATTCTAATTTTTGGGGGTGGGAGGGAGAAAAAAATTCTAGTTTTTTTTTGGTTTATGGGCATTCCTATAGTATTCAAGTAAAAGATATTCTAAATAAATCATCATCAAAATATTCCTGTAAACCATAGACATAATTACTATGGTAAGAGAAAGGCCACTCTAAATGTAATTCATCTTTTTAATCCACATAAAGTCAGTCTAGTAACACCTGTCTGATTAAAAATATTACCTTTGTGTAGAAATATTTTAGTCATATATTTGCCATTTATCTGGGAAACAGTAAAAAAAAAAAAAAAAGAAGTGAATAGTAAGTATGTAGATTATTTGTTCTACTCTATGAAGGGTAAATAAAGCATCCAGGGCTTGAGATAGGGTACAAAGAACGTTTCCATGGTTACATGCTTTCTCATATCAAATTAGAGCAGAATTTGTGTACAAGAGGTTTGTTGACAGCCTACATAGGCCATAAAAAGAATGGAAGGCTAGGAGTTTGAAATCTAAATATATTCTGCAAAGTCTGTTGAGAAAAAGTTGGGTGAAGAAAGCAGCATCAGGAGAGCAGCAGATTAGTTAAGAGTATCAGATGCCATTTCATAAAAAGATCATTTTTCTTTTAGATGTGGCTCGTACAAGTCTCTTCAAATATATGATTAGCTACTCTTTTCTTCATTTCCACAAAGACACCTCAATCTGGTGTCCACCCAAGCTATTAAGAAGAGCCATTATTTGGCATGCAGCTAGAAGCATCAGCTTCACCACCTGCCCAATCTTGCAGATGTCACTCCACCACATTCAGGCTCAAACGTGTGGCCTTCAAAAGGAGTTAAAGGGCTGTTCCCATACAAGTGCTGGCCAGGCAAGACCTCTGTTGTACACCTGCCCCTATTATTCTTATGAGCCACTTAGTAGGAGTGAATTCTCTTTTACATACATGTTAAGAATTATAGATGGTCTAAACAGTATTTATAAATTATAAAATGGTCAGATGTATGGTCAAAGCAATGCCCAGTAATTGTGCCACAGCGGGGGTATTCTCACATGCTCAAATTGTTCTTTAAACACCAGCAAAGGCACTTGAATATTTGAGTAATTTCCTACTTTGTGAACTAGTCCACAAAGAATTGGACATTTTACTTATGTCTCCTATAGTTTTACTATATACAATTAGCAGATTGTTTAAGATTACCAGATAGAGAAAACTTTGCTACTAAAACTGCTAAACTACCCAGGATTCTCTTCCACAAAGTATTTTAAAATATTTAAACTGCCTTAACAGCTTATAAGAACTAGAGTCAGATATACATAAAAACACTCACACATGACAGAAAACCGGATAATATGCAGTTTCAAAAGAGAACCTGCTAAAATTAGTTAATCTCCCTATGTATTTTTCAATAAATATGGTGGCAATAACATTTCAGTTATTGGTTTTCTGCTAAAAGTTATACAGAAAGAAGAAGAACTAACAATGGCATAGAGTATAAATGATTCAAAGGAGCATAATGTACAAAAAAAATCAAGTATCAACTATTAAACTGAGAATTCTGTACATCAGGGTATATATTGTCCTATCCAAATAGCAGATTTTAAAAAGCACTGGCTTGATAAGAGTTGGTATATAAATCAGTACAACTTCTGATATGGTTAGCTCAATCATTTCAAATTAATAAAGTGAACACCAAAAATAGTGAAGAACACTTAACCACTTCCTTTCTCAAGCACAATTCCTGCATAGTTTTATCAGCTGTTGTTTTGTCCTGCATGGCTGTTTAATGAGTGTTTTTAGATCAGATGGATGGACACTTGGGATGTACAGGTTGAAAAAGATTTTTCAAAAAAAGTTCTAACTCATGGCAGAGTAAAAAGTATGTGTAAGGAAGGAAAGGAAAAATATGTGGGTGACAGCCAGACTATTGCACTACTCTGTAGACTAAGGGGAAAAGCAGTTGCTAAACATCACAGTGATTCATGTCAGGACTAATGGCTAATGGTAACATGTACAGTGCAGATTACGCCCTTGCACCAGGCACTATACAAGTAATAACTATGCTCTAAAATCATGGTCTGGCCGGGGAACAAACTGTATCTTTCAATTAACACCAGATGATCACACTGGCTATCTCTTAAGAAGACTTGATTGGATTAGGGAGACAATTCTTTGGTCCTACTGAAAGGTTAAGGAAAGGTTTTATTTTTCTCAGGTGATGATATTTATTGTGGAACATTATTCAAGTTCTGTGTAATGTTTTAGAGTTGTTCCCTTTAAGGCACATGGCAAGTACAACTGTAGTTAAGAAATGGTCTAAAATTTATGAATTTTTGATGATTGAAAATGAGACTGCTTACATTTAAAATTTTATCTCTTTGTGTATAACTAAAGGCCTTACTTCATACTCTTGATTAAGTCTTAAAAATACATGGATCATATGTATAGTGCAGACATTTACAAATGCATTGTGTATGCAGATATTTACAAAAATATTTAACTGGTGAAGAATGAAATATATTCTCCAAATTTAGTTTTCATCTCAATCCCACTTGGGGAGACCCAAAGTTGTAAAATATAACAATCTGTTTTAGGCATACTCTAAAAGTAAAGTTCAAAATCTCTGAATGTTCCATGTAAGTGACAAGTCACTAAATTCTACATGTGAAACTAATATTACACTGTATGTTAATGAACTGTGATTTAAATAAAAATGTGGAACTACAAAAAAAAAATCTCTGAATGTCAAGAAGAAACTCTCATTTATGCAGGTAGGTTGCTATACACCTGATAAGATTTTTCAGTGGAGTCGAAGTCTTGAATGAGTGAGGCAGAAACAGAGGCCTCAACAACTAAATGTATCAGGTCAGACTATACCAACAATCTTGGGTTAAAGATTAGGTGATTGTCTCTGTTTGCATAAAAGGGGTTCTCTTCTATTCCTTCTCAAACTCAGTAAAGTTCATTGTAAATTTCAATCTCTTGGTTCAGCAGTACCCAAAACCTAATACCATTACTTCTCTCAGTTATCCTGGTTAAACAAATTCAATGCCTTCCTTGTAGATTTCAAAAGAAATACTGGTTATCTTCTGCAAAATCCAAGTAAAATCTTTTGCAAGCACCCTAAAAATATACATAATATATCTTGATACTCTTTTACTGACAGACTTCAGAATAAAAGGAAACAGTACTTTTTAAAATGCTAAAATATTGCCAAATGCCATATTCCTTGAGGCTACCCGAATCACTTGAATTACAAAGGCCTTGTATAACACTATGATTCATTATTATATTATTTATATGAAAAGAAAATAGTAAAAGATAGCCAACACAGGAAGGAGCTGACATGGCAAGCCTTTTCTGTTTCACATTTCATATTTTCTCTATTAAAGGGTGGTCAGATAGATGTTTGCTACTGGAAACAACAAAGCTTAGATTATAAAGTCATAACTAGAACGAAATATTCCACTTGATTTTCTACAAAAATTTTGCATTTGTTTTTTCTCTTTCCATTTTTGAACCACCAAACCACCAATGATTTTTTTTTTTTTTAATTATCAACATAAAGAGAAGAGGCTATGAGATGGTTGAAAGGGGATGAATTGAATTTGCATTCAGAAGATTTGGTTTCTACTTTTATCTTGGCCTTTTACTAGCTATGATATCTTGGACAAATTCCTCAAAACACCCCAACCCTCAATTTCCAGAACTGCGTAATAGGAATGATGACAAGTGATGCCTTATCTTAAATTAAAAAAAAAAAAAAATGAGGGAAAACATTTCACACAAGTGTCAAATGCCATAAAATGCTAGTTTTTATCCTAACAAAAGGTCAAATTATCAAAATTACATAAAAAAGCTTTAGGATATGCTAATGTTAATCTGAAATGTAAACACCTTGAAATTATTTACATTTCACTATATTAATATTTAATTATATTAGATAATGCAATAACTGAATAGATAACTTGGTACTCTATTTCTTACTAATCCAATAAGACTATGGTAAATTTGCTAATTGATGAAACAAATTATTTTTAGTAAACCAGCAATCTAAGCATAGATCAGGTATTTTGGGGGAAAAATGGATCTTCAGGATGTAAGAGGAGTCCTATGAAATGCTTTACCTATCTTTGCAAATACTTACAGTAGTTATTTTTCCCTAGCTGCCCTTGTCAACTATCAGTGAATACTAATATTTTATTTCAACAGATTTGGGGCAATTGTTTTCTCCCTCTCTCTAATGTATATAGACACATGTGAGTACACATGCACACAAATGCAAACACACACAATCTAAGTATAACTCCAAAGTCAAAGTATGGTTTGCAATATTACTGTGTTTAGCGAATGCACAGAATCTGCTGCTTAACTTTGTGCCAACAATTCTGGGAGTCAGCCAGAGTCAGAGTAATAAAGGAGAGGTCCTCGTAAGCTTCCCTGCTGTGAAAGCATTCCTAATAAGAGATACTCAAGTGAATGATTAATTTTGATTCTGTAACTCATAACATATTATGAGTATATAAACAAAATCCAAAAAATCTACATACTTAAAAAAAAAAGCCTTTAGGATAAATGAAAAAATTTTCTATCACTTCAATCAATTATACTTAAGAATTGTTATTTTCAGATGCTAATGTTTATTTTCGAAGCAACATCCCCCAACTGTAATTCCCACACTCAATTTCAACTCTAGTAGTATAATGTTTAAAATACTCCAGTATTCTCTCTGAGACTGCAGCATCTAATAGGACAATAATGGCATTTAGGATTTTTGGTTCACAAAGATGAAGTGCAGGCTCCTGCAATTCCAAAACTATGTAAAAGAATTATTTAATATTCTCTAGATAAAACAGACTGTTATTTATACCAGAATTTTATTTGTAGTTTCAACATGTCTGGTTACTGACAAAGTCAAGACTGTGTTAAATTGTTTTTAAGAAAAAAATTTCCTTTTCACATCCTTACAAGTAACATTAAACCTACTGATTGTGCTGGGGAAAAAAAAAAAAGATGCAGTTTATATTTTCCTTTATTGATATAAGTTGTCTTCAAATAGAATGCTTAGGAAGAAATATGCATCTCAGTCAATTTTAAATGCATGCTGTAATTCTCTTATGTTTTAATATTTTATTTACAATCAAATTAAAATAGTCATTTAAAAATTTCTTCTTAAATATGGTAAACAATTGAAAGAAAACAAAAATGAGAATTTTTAAAAAGGCAAAAAGTTGAACAGGCGTGAATCTGTCTTACTGGCTGAGTATATCCTATCACCATATATTCAACAGAAGAGTTAAAATACATTACTCCCATTTACCTGAACCAAATTTTAAAACAACTTATGGGGACTCTAGAAGGATGCTATGCACAAAGCAAGCACTCAGTAGATGTTCTGATGAATATAAATCAATGAAAAAGAAAATTTAAGTTGCATAAGAAAAGAGAACATTAAGAATAATATCTATACTGGGAACTTAGCCCAATTATTTTACTGTTGTAGTCATTCTCCAAATAAGATATGTTAAACTATAATAAAAAATATTAGTAAATGGCTACATACTATATTTTAGATGACACATACAAAATATATTGTTATATTAAAGGTATGAGATACAAACATCATTTCAAGAAAATTCATCATATTTGATAACTTAATATCATTTGATACAATAAAGTCATAATACAAAAATATTTTACACTTTACTGAAATTTTAATTAAATTAAACCATTTTTCTAAGTATGCTGCTTTGAATATGCAGCTTTGAGGTATCTGGCTAAAGAGTATTCAATAACACTACCAGGTATTAATCTTACTACCTTTTTTCCGTTAGAATTTAATGATAAGGTTTTTTTTTAAGTAAATTTTATAAGCAGTTCTAAACAGAACTATTCTATATTGTACTGAACATTAATAAAGTAAGTGCATATTACCTAATAAATCCCAGTTTAAGGGAGGGAGATGATTAAGCAAAAGTAGTAGAATCGCATTTCTAAGGAATGTGAGGTGTCATCTCACTTAACAGAATCATCTTCAAACTCAGTAAGGTTATCTTTCTAAAAAGCCAACTTTATTCCAATTTTTTAAAATGGAACAGCTACTGTATCAAAAATGAGTGAAAATGTTCAGAATTTGTCTCCTAAGAATGCTGCTAAAATGAGCAAAATAAACCCTTCAAACTTAAGAATTTGAGAATTTTTCCTGACAAAATGCTAAAACAAAAGCTTTTTGAGAGATTTAATAAAAGATAGTTACTCTGATAGAGAAATTGCACATAACAAGTATACCTCCAAATTTTCAAACATATTTTAATTATATAACAAAATAATTGAATATTGTGATAAACCATTATTTAATTATATATCATAGGAAATTATTTGCCATGCAAAATATTTATTGGGCATGCCAGTATGTTTCTCCTTCCTAAGCGCCACTTTAATGGAGGATACCAGTTTGTGATTTTAAAAGATAAATAATGTGAAACAAAGAGTATATAGAAAAGTTATATTTTAAGTAATAGCTATATTAAATAAATGAAGTTGGCTTAAGAGGCATGATTCACTTGTCAATTATTTTTATATTATGAATGAACCATGATTAACCAAGGTTAAAATGAATAATCTTGAAAAATGAAAAATTTATAAATTCCTGAAGCCCCTAAGCAAAAGTATTATATCCAGAGACTATAAATATGTTTCCTAAGATCAAGTTCTTCTTGAGCTCAATCACATATATTTTTACTTCCCCATGACCACCTCTGCCCCCTGCTGCCCATAAATTATAGTCTAGTCTAATATTTTAAAATAGACTGCTTAAGTAAAAACTATAGGAGGTAGAACACACACACGCGCGCACACACACACACACACACACACTATTCACAAAAGCCTAAAACAACCCGAACTGAAGATATTTAAGGTTTGGGTTTTTGTTGTTTTTTTTTCCCCCCTAGGCATATTTTCTTTCTTTTTTTCCTGTAGAATAAATGGCTAAAAATACAACTGGGCCACTCCACTCAAATTAAAATACAGAACCAAGAACAAAACCAATGTAGTTCTTTTTCTACTGGAAAGTAGATAATTATCTATGGGACATTTTTTTGGTTTTATAAAAGGTCTTTAAATTTTTCGCAGAGGAAGATACTTTTCTATGCTTAAAAAATTACTAACTCTAGCTATTCAAACCCAATGTTTAAAAAATTGCTGTAAAGAGAACAAGTATTCACTAAATGAATTATCAGAACGTCTGACTTGTTTACTTTTAAATACATTCAAATATTTGTTAACTACACTAACAAAGCTGACAGCAAATAGTTACATTTATTCTCTAGCTAGAGATATATATTACTGATTTCATGCATTTATTAAATATTTATCTCCAACGAAAATGAATGATAAAACAAAAGACAGCATTATAGAAGACATACAGAGCAGCAAATAAACGGACATTCTTATTACTTAAAAGTTATTGCTTATTATCTATTTTGTGCCAAAGTATATTTCCCGGGAGTATCAATTATATAAATATGTAATCCTTTACAGGCTTAAATAATGAATCTGATATGAAAGACTATAAAGGCCAAAATGCTAAACAAAGTATAAATAAATGCTTTTTAAACATTCAATGATATACGTTCTTTAGAGCATGATTCTAAAAATGTTCAGGAAAATTACTTCTAAAGTAATTAAGATATTTCAAACTAATATATAAAGAGTACTTTATTGGGTATATTTACTTAGTTAAAAATAAGCATGTCTCTAGATGTTTTTGAAAATAGAGCAAGAAACAAACAAAAAGCCACAAATGTTTTAATGATAAAAGATCTTAATATATATTATCCTACTTCAGTTTTTCACTAGACATATCTGACCTGATCAGAAATAGAACATTATAAATACTGCTCAAATATAATGCATTTGGTATTGTGACATGTAACTAGCACAAAAGCTCTTTCTTTAATCAAGCAATCATAATTGTCAAGGCATATGCAAAGAATGAGACCTAAAATACAAGTTAACATTTTAAACTACAGGGAAAAAACACATTATTTCATATGTTATGCTCTCAAGAAGACATTTCTATTGCAATTTTCTTACTGCTATTGTGACAGGGGAAAAAATTCTAATAGCTTCAGAATCATATGTATTCAGCTTTTTTTTAACATCTATAAAACATAAAAACAGTTTAATGTTCATTTCCTACAAGAATCCACATTCAAAAGACAGTCATCAGAATTTACTACATGTGAGATAAGTAATATTGACAGAGTTTTCTAGCTTAACATTTCCTTTGAATCTTCTCGTTTTTGTTTAACATTATTATATATCAGAAGAGTGCATTTTTTTTTGTTATAGTGTGCTAATTCACAGCATTTAGAGAAATATTAAGTTCTTTGTAGAAATACAGAAAACTTTCCTATGTAGACTGATAAGATTGAAAATAGAATTTGCATTATGGAAATTAAGAATCTGGCAGCAATAATAATAGCTTTTGGAACTACCTAATTTGAAGGTAAAAAGACTCAGAATACTGTAAATTTAAATCCAACCCTTCCAACTCCTTTCCTTTGTTATAATATATCTGAATACATTTTTTTACCAGGATTTCTTTAATCCAAAAAAAAAAAAAAACCCACACACTATTATTTGGCTTGGATTACTCTCGAAATATTTGTGTATGTTATTGTGCTACTGACCTCGTGAAAGAAAAACTTAACTAGAAAAGACCTTCAAGGAAGACTTCTTTGGAAATCTTGAGGAACTACACAGAATTACTGAATTAAAGAAAAAAGATCATTTGAATGTTTAATGCATTCTGAAACATTTATATCTATAAAGTAGATGAGACAAAACAAGCTAACACAAGGAAAAGATTTGCCTTTTTATAGTTTACTGAGTTAGTTGCCCTCCACCCCACCCAAATATAGTTCATAGAAATCACACGCCTAACAAAGTTCTTTTTAACCAGTATCTGAGATCTGAGTTATTGTATGTTACTCTTCTCTTTCTTTGATCTTCCTTAGTACTCCGCTCACTGTTAACTGTCCTGGGTGGTCTCCCATCAGAGTTTAGTGATTGGTATCCCTCTCTATTGGCTGCCTTCTAGGGATTCCTATCAGCTGTATTCTTACATGCATGTGACAACTTTATTAGCTCACTCAGGTTGTGCTTCAGACCATCTCCATAGCACATACACCCTTCCTCAAACAATCACACTTTTGTAGTTGACTTAGAACAAATAATTATATGAACACTTTAGCTGTTATACTCAATAATAAAGTCGAAATGAAGAGAAATTTCACATTATGTATAAGTCAGGGCTTGGTTTTCATGTTCAGACTAAAAAAAATCAATTCCAGATTGATTTTTGTGTATATATCGTTATTGTCAGAGGATTAATTGATGAATTTTTCATTTGATGAGTCAGGTGGAATAAGCTCTGAGGCACTTAGTGAGCAGAATCCTAATTTACTCTGGTTCTTCACACTCTGCAAAACTCATCAATTTTGATATTTTATCATAATTTACTTGTTCCCAAATGTTCAGAATAAGGTTCCGAAGCAAAATAAAAGGTATCAGTACTGTGAGTATCTTTGTGCTTACACATTATACAATTAATGTAATCTGGATTTTGAAAATGTAATTATACTTTTTGAAAGTTATTAAACCTTTAATTCATTCTATCCACTTTGGCTTTTTATTTCATTATGATTTAAATCTCCACTGTATATATAGCTAATTTCCATCTACTACCTATTATCTGCAAAGCAAATACAACAACCCTCCAAATATACCATACTTATAACCTAACAGTGTCAAATGAGACATAAAAAATACAGAAATCTTGTTTTGGTCATGAAGAAGGCATATTCCCATGATAAGCAAAAATGCTAAGATTACTGAATAAAATGTTTACTAAGAAAAATTAAATGCATTTTACTGACCAAACATCACATTTTCTAAAAAACTAATTTAGGATTTCATCTTATCTTTCAAGTATGTCACAAGATTAAAAAGAAAAAAGAATTCTTCAACATATGTTATTTAACACAACATAATATTTTAGAATGTAGCTATGCTTTCCAAAGGTAATCTGCCACACCTCTAAGATCTTTTATGCATTAATTTTTCATGTAAGGAAAGCAAGCTAGTTTTAAAAAGAGAAATTGAGTGAACATATTATCTTTGAATATGTATCCAAACTGCCATAACTAACTATATCAAAGTTTTTTCAAAGATAACTTTCTTCTCCCTTTGGAGTTTGCATTTGGGTTATCTTTTTCCAATAATGTCTTTTCACCTTTAGTATTTTCCTTACATTTTTCTTTTTGTCTGCATTTTCTCCCCCTGGTGCTAAGTCCTTGTTCTTATTCTAAGGCTGGTGAAACCAAATGTGGTGGACTGCTCTGATGCCCCACATTTAATCTTTCTTTAAAAAGTCCCATATGTAGAGCATCTATAGTCAAAAGGACTGCAACAGCCTCCTTCTGAGTTTAAACTAATCAACTGGATTTTCAGTCAGCCAGGAGAAAAGTCAGTTATGATGTTCTTAGTCTCCCAGTACTGTGAATTGTCTTCACAGAGCTATCAGCATCAAGGATAGGGAGCAAGGGGTCATGTTCAACTAAGACTAATATAACCTCCTACTTCTCTATTCTTGCAAGCTTCTCCTTTTCTACCTCTATGACCTTGCCACTTTCCTTCATTACTTTGTCCTCCTTAGATACTAGAGCCAATAACGATAGCATCTGCACAAGAGAATAGCTTGGAGCATGATACAAATGAAACTGATTCCAAGTCAGTTTTACTGGCCTATTGCCTACCTCCTTAGAAATGAATACAAGAGAACTTGGATTATTTGAGCACAACCCTTGTCTCAAGTTTAGAATTGTCTCTTAAAAATCAGACTCCTGTGAGTTTTGGCATGGAGGCATAATCAAATTCTGACAACACAACTTTTCTATTTACTCCAAGTAACTTTCCTTTTGGTTAATTCATACCAGCTTCTTAATACTCACTTTTTAGCCTGCGTAACAAACTAAAATTTATGGTTGTCCGTTCAATATTAACTTCTACAAACATTATGGTAAAGTCTAATATGAAGGAGTACAATATTCCTTAAAATCATTATAGTGAATAAACTATCATAACATTGAATAAACTAATCCCACTAACCTAGAGCAAAACAAAATTTTAATAATATACTGGAAAGAACTTGGTTTTAGAGTGTAGAACAAACACCAAGCCACATTCTCAATATTAGTCTGTGTAAAATAGCTCCCTCTCTTAAAGCAAGAATATCCCTTCACAGAAGACTCCCATTACAAAGTTGACAATCCCATTAATTTAGACCATTCTTTCTACTCAAAAAAGTCAAAACAGATAATCTAACATCAGATAAATCTGCTAGGTCTTACCAGCTATTATAAAAGGTATAAGTAATGGTCAAGAGTAGGGTTTGAAAATCTATGGATTTTTACTTGTTAGCATCACTTTAATTTCTGTTACTACAACTAATATGGAACTACTAGATTTAAGAAAACAACGTGAAAGTGAAGAGAAGGACCAGAAAGCAAAATACTGATTCTGCTCTTAGATCAGAGTAATCTGTGATGCAATGAAAATGTTTTCTTTTTAATTTTTTTTTAACATTTTTATTTAGTTTTGAGAGACAGAGAGAGACAGAGTGTGAATGGTGGAGGGGCAGAGAGAGAGGGAGACACAGAATCTGAAGCAGGCTCCAGGCTCTGAACTGTCAGCACAGAGCCTGAAGGGGGGCTCGAATCCATGAACTATGAGATCATGACCTGAGACAAAGCCAGACCCTCAACCGACTGAGCCACCAAGGTGCCCCTTGTTCTGTTCCTTCAAAGGTCTTCTTACACTTGCCAATGCCATTCTAGTGTAATTTCTGAGACTCTATTGTACATTTAGTATCTGGCAGTGCTTTAACATAGTAATAGTACTCATTTTATTCTTCAATCCTCCTCCTTCCTCACACACCAATTTAAGATTAAAAATGCAGTACTTTTAACTGCCACCACCACCACCAATTTTTCTCTCTCCTCCTCTCTCTCCCTTTCTCCTATTTCTGTCTTAACACAATGTTAGAATATAGAGATTATAATTGTTTACATCAGAGGGTGTTGAGGGGCCTGAGCTGTCAGCACGGAGCCTGATGAAAGGCTCGAACCCATGAACTATGAGATCGTGACCTGAGCCGATGATGGATGCTCAACCGACTGAGCCACCCAGGCACCTCACAATGAAAATGTTTTTAAGGTTCAACAACGTCGAAAGCATTAGTAAGAATCCATATTTCTTGGAAGATATGGTATATATATGTGTGTGTATGTTTATATATATATGTATATATATATATATACATATATATATATAACAGAATATATAACGGAATATTACTTAGCCATAAAAAGGAATGAAACCTTGTTACTTGTAGGGATAATGCTAAATGAAATAAGTCAGACAGAGACAGACAAATACAAAGGATTTCACTTAGATGTGGAATCTAAAAAAAAAAAAAACAAAGAAATACACAAAGAAACAAACAAACAAACAAACAAAATGAACTCTTAAATACAGAGAATTAATGGTTGCCAGACAGGACGTGGGTGAGTGGGATGGGCGAAATAGGTGAAGGGGATTAAGAGATAGAAACTTACAGTTGTAAAATAAGTAAGTCACTTGATGAAACTACAGCATAGAGAATATAGTCAATAACACTGTGATAATATCTGATGACAGATGGTGACCTTACTTATTGTGGTGAGCCTTGAGTAATTTATAGAATTAGCAAATCACTGTGCTATGCACCTGAAACTTACATAACATTGTATGTCAATCTACTTCAATAAAAAAGAATCCATATTTCTTATTATTAAGTTGTGTAGAGTTATACTTTGAAATACAGCATCCAAAATAGTAACTACCTCAATAATTCAAAATGAATCATTTTTGTGAGTGTTTGGATTAAACAGTGAAAGAGTAAACATGGACTGAACTTGAAATTACTTTTTATTATTACACACTTAGAATGTGTGTGTTTCTTAGAATAAGATACAATGTATTATCAGAATTATGGTAGAGAGTATTAAGTAGTCACAGTTCCTTTTGTCTCTGGAACACTAAATCAATTTATATATACCTCAGATCATTAATGAAACGAATTTCCTAATTTCTACATAAAATGATCTATAAGGAAACTCTGACACAGCTTAGAAGGTGGTATTCTGAATAACTGAAGGTTAACTTTTTAAATCCAAACTTTCATTTTAACCTGTGAAAATCTTTCTAAAGTGTTACCTCTCTGCGTAAATGAGATAATCTAATGCTGCCTCAGTAACTGAGGTCATTATTACTGAACATTAATTAACTCATTATTTCTATGCTATAAACATGAGTGATACGGGATACTGGACAAATACAGTGAAGGCCTAGGGTATCTTATGGAATTGTTTTCTTGATGTTTTACCTCTTTCTCATAAAAGTAGAAAGTAGGAAAAAAAGTAGAAAGATCCCCTGTAACATGGCATGGTTACTATTTTTACTTAATAATTTACTAAATTAGCAAATTTCCCCTCAGATGCTTTCTTGCCTTCAATAGCACTGTCTTCCATACTTGATCAGCGACTAAGAGTTTTTCAGTTACATCAAAAGCTTCTTTATTTGTACTGGAAAACCAAGCAATCATGCTCATCACTAACTTCATTAACTTTTTGAGGTAATACTGCCATCTTGTGGACTTAAAAATATTCCTGGTAAAAAAGATCAAAGGCAAGTTGCATTTTCCTAACTACAGGCATAAATAGGTATTACTTCTGAGTATAATGCAGCGTGCGACCCTTGAGTGTGCCACATAATCAAGATTTTACTCTACACTGAACAGACACTTGTACCTCATCATACAATCAATCTATTCGTGATAAAATTCTTGGTTGAACCAGATAATCACAAAGGTATGTATAGTCTAGTAGCTCCCAAACACAATCACAAAGCTTCAAAGAAATTTTCATGGATATATGAAGGACATGAAGAAAGTTGAAAAAAAGGTAATATAACGATTTTCGCACAAGCTTATGAAATCCAAACATATGAGAATCACTAATATAGTGTTTAGAATACAGTCTTTATAAAATAAATATAGTCTTTAAAAAAGACTTTTTTTAGTTAACTTTCTACTCCATCCCCCAATCCCTCAATTATCTGTGCATACTAGGTGTGCTGAGTATAAAATTTAAAAGAGAATGAAGAGAATATTGAAAGAAAATGTTTCATACTGCTCATATTGGGATCATGAGAGGATTCTAATGTAGAAGCACCTCCAAAGGGAGATTTAGGAGGACAGTATGATGAAGTTCTACCATAGCTGGATTACATTATTATTTAGTATTTGTTTTCAAGATACATGTCTCTTTACCATTATTCTCAGTATATGCAATAGATCAAGTAGAGAGAGCTGTGCTGGGTATTTTACATAACACATGGAAGTTAAAGTACAGGTATTATCTCTATTTTGCACATAGGAAACTGTTCATCAGTCTTTAGTGTAGGGAGTACCACAAAGTATTAAAAATAATTTAATTCATTGTTGCAAGTAATAGCATTAAATATTATATGGGCACACTTTCCTACTATCATTGTTAATTATGAGAAAAAACTGATAGCACATAGCATGAAAAAGAGGCAGAAGCAAATCATCAATCAGAGGAATTTTATCTGGGCAATTACTGAGAAAAAGAAACTAAGAATCTCATTTAAATGCATTTTGACACTTAGTTGTATGTCAAATAAAAAGCTAAGCTGCCATCAAGTACACTGAAATTTAAGTATGAAATGTATATTTACAATGTATTAAAACAGTCACTAATATATTATCTATGCTCTACTAAGTTTAATAAAGGCAATTTAAATAGTATTTTCAACTGATGGTATTTACGTTTAAAAAAGAATATGACCTATTTCAAGTGACGCAAAATCAGGAACACATTAGGCTAGTGTTAAAAGTCACGTTCCATTCCATTGGTTTGTAATTCCATGAGTCTTTGTCTTGGCTTTTTTCAGTTCTGGCATCAGATGGCTAATAAAAATTATTAGCTTTACACACAGAGCACTCTACCTGCTATCCTTTCATGACCTCAGTAACAGCAAGCTAGAGGAAACATTACATACAATGTTTGTCTTGTATGAACTCAAAACTCTCTGCTCTAGCAGAGATCTTGATTCAGGGAATTTCTTTACTATCTAAAATATTCATGGTAAAAGTTTTGCAAGATAAAGATAGGATATAACAAGGACAAGTAGTAGCAGCAAATAAAGCAAATGAAATTTTACAAAGGGGGAAAAATATGGGAATATCAGAGAAAAGAAAGGCAAAGCCATAATAAGCATTTGGACTATTCCATGAGAACATAAATGGACACGGAGAATTAAGACTTACAGATGTATTCTCTCCTTCCTTGGGATCAGCATGCAGGAAACTCATTCTATGTATTCTTTCACTTGAAATATTTTCTGAAAATAGACTATAGGCCAGGAATGGAGTTAATGGGCAGGGATAACTGATAAGGCAGACATAGCCCTTGCCCTCACAGCAGAAGGAAAGATAAACAGATAATTACAGCTGTGAAAATCACTTCAAAGGACAAATAAATGTGCCATAAGAACATATAACAGAGGTTAACTTAATTAGGAGACACTAGAAGTAGGTTAGGAAGATTTCCCTACAAAATCAACCTTTAAGCTTAACACCTAAAAGTTGGACCGACTAAAGCATAGCTTGAAAGAGGCGGAGAATCAGGTAACCAGTGCACATAAGAGCAACAGAAGGGTTTAAGATGGAAAGTGACATGATCAAATATGTGTGTTCAAAGATCATTCCAGTTCCTAAATGGAGTTGGGCTGAAAAGAGATCAGAGTGGATGTGGAGTCACATTATAAGACAAACGTAGTAGTACATGTAAGAGATGATAGTGGCTTTGATTACAATGTGACAGTGGAAATGTACAGGAGATAAATTCAAGAGACAATGAAGTAGAAGTGACAGAATTTGGTGACTGATTACATGTGGGAAGTAAGGGAATAGAAGATGCCTAGGTTTTTGACATGGGCTATGATGGTAATGTTGATGCCATTTACAGAGAACATACGGGAACAAGTTTCTAAGGGAGGGAACAAAGGGAGAAATGTGTTTACTTTGGGTTATAGCAGTATAAATAAGCCAGTGAGAGATGCAAAAGAAAGACGTCAGCATTGAATATAGCAGTCTAGAGTTCAGAAGACTGATTTGGTGTAGGAATTCACATTTGGGAGCTTTTAAGAGAATCAATGGTAATTGAAGTCATGAAGTAAAAGACACTGCCTAGACAGAGAATATAAGGTAAGAAAAGGGTCTATGAAAGAACACTAAAAAAGTCCAATATTTAAAAGCAGATACAAAAGAAACTAACAAGACAAACTTGGAAGAATTAGCCAAAGTGTCAGTTTGCTGTGAAGAATACTTTGTTGAAAAGTTTTCTGATGCCATGCCCAAGATGTTTCATATACTAAAAAGATGTCATTTGATATCTTAAGCATTAAAAAACAATAGGCAAATCCACATTTTTATTTTGTACATTTACCTAAGGATTTTAAAGCTTTTATAAAGAAGTGGTAATTATCTGTTTAAGACTTTGCTTTACCTGTAAATGACACTAAAAAATTTTTCAGTTAGATTTATTTACTGTCAAGTTTGTAGAAAAACACAAATTTTTAAATTTATTATTTTACCATAGGTTGTTAAAATGGCTTAACAAAGTATTTTTTTAATCTTATAAAATGGTAATGTAATTTTCTTTCTTTCTTTTTTTTTCTTTTTTCAAGATAGAGCATGAGGCAGGGAGAGGGGCAGAGACAGAGAGAGAGAGAGAGAGAGAGAGAGAGAGAGAGAGAGAGAGAGAGA
Organism: Neofelis nebulosa; assembly: GCF_028018385.1. Lineage (NCBI taxonomy): Eukaryota > Metazoa > Chordata > Mammalia > Carnivora > Felidae > Neofelis > Neofelis nebulosa. Next base: position 84,009,656 of record NC_080782.1, on the reverse strand, counting down.
AAGAGAATCCTAAGCAGGCTCCACACTCAGCACGGAGCCTGATGCAGGACTCAATCCTACAATCCTGGGATTATGACCCAAGCTGAAACTCAAGAGCTGGATGCTCAAGTGACTGAGTCACCCCGGTGCCCCTAAGTGGTAATGTAATTTTTATCTCATTATAGAAGTAAACAAAAGAAGGAATCATAGGTAAGGAAACCATGGAGGGAAATGTATTTTTAGGTGAAATTTGGAGAGTATGGTAATATATCTTATGCAATTATGACTGACAATTACTTGCAGGCCAGCTGATGGTAAAGCATTTTAAGTTCAAATTATAGGTTTAAACATTAGTACAATTTCTGGTCTTTTATGTTCATCCTACCCAGGGTATTCTAATTACGATTAGGTGCCCTAAATTGCTGTCATTAAAAACAATGAGATAAATAAATGCATCTCTCTCCTTTTCCTCCTTTTTACTAATAAGTAGGGGCAAGAATCCTGCCTCTTTGAAGTATAATTTCTTTTTTTTTTTTTGAAAAGTCTAATGAAAGTTTAATTTAAACTTCTTTGCTCAAAGCTCTTTGTCTACACAAAAGAAACAAGGCCTGAACAGAATATATTAAGAAATTGTTGATGAGTTTATTTCTCATACATCTAAATCTCCAAATATACATTTGTTTTATTTTTTTCTTATTAATATTATCTAGAAGGAAAAAATGTAAATGTATATGACCTGCAATATATTAAATCAGTTAAAATAAAAAATTCACTTCTTTCTTGAAGAATAAACAAACTGTTAAAGTATCGTCTCTGACAGGTTGTGCGTAGATCACTTTGGATCCCAGGTTTGAGACATTTTTTGCATAATTAGAGCAGTGATAAAGACTGAGTAATGCCTTTGTGCTGGTGTGTCCTCAGTGATTTACATGGATTATTTTACTTAACTTCATAATGAGACTGAGAGCTGGTACTACAGCCATCCCCTCCTTTCAGATGAGGAAACTGAAGTTTAGCAAGGTTGAGCAATTAAAAGTGAAAACATGTGTAGATCATGATTCAGTTTGGTGGAAAAAATATACGTATATAGGCAGATACATTATGTCTATGCGTTATAATGCTAATATATATTAATATCTATATAGCTTCAGGGGAACAATGGAAGGATATCCATCCGAATGTTAATCAAGATTACCTCTGGCTTGGATAGAACTGGGGAGACAGGAACTTTTGTTTCTTATTTTTTTAATTGTTGGGACTGTACATATATTTTTTTCCCTTTTACTGTTTTTCATCATTTTTAAAAGAGAAAAAGAAATAAAGAACATGATTACTGTATCTGAATGGAAGCTTATATACCAATGTTAGTAAAACAGAGGGAAAGTAAGAAGAAAGAAAACAAATGATTGAAGCTTTTGAGCAATGAAAGGACATGATCCAATTTGTGTTTTCTTAATAAGTTTAATCATGTAGGAACACATATGACTATTTGAAGGCACAGAAAACAAACTGACCACTATTTAAATAGACTGGATGTGAGATGAGGTCTTCACAGAACCTGGATTATTCTACCTGTGGGTACACAATGAAATTTTAACATGTTTTCACAGATCATATACCAAAGAATACTAACAAATCCTTAGGGGGTAAATGAAAAACAAACAGAGGGGTATGAGGAAGGGAGGAAGGAAGCACAAGAAGTTGAACTGGTCCCATTTTACACAGAAACTTACTGGTAAATCCAAGATTTAATGCCTAAGTTTTTAAACTATTATATGCCAAGCATGGCCTTCTCATACTCCCTCAGGAAATGGAAAACCAGAGAAATGAATATGAGTCTTCTTAAAGAAGACTGATGTGTGGGTTATTTGGACCACCATTTACAAAGAATCAAAGAGAAAGTGCCAATATGTAATCAGATGAAAAAGCTTCTAATATCACCAGGCGAGTTGGGGAATCTCATAAACCAATAAATGGTTGATTTGCCAACATACGTACTCCCAGCATTTGTTTTCAGGATGGCAGAGCAAATACTAAGAGATAGGAGAAACAAACTGGTAAAAGTGAGTAGATCCATAAAACACTAGAGAGTCGAAAGCCTTGTTTCATGGCTCTACCCAGAGAATTTAGCTTGGCGGGCAAAGGGGAAATGGAGGTGGAAACAGATAACAACAGGTTGGGCATGCTACATTGTGAAAGGATTAAATCATACAGGCTTCTAAGAAGACCTCTGCTTTTTCCCAGTCCACTGTAGCACACTGAGGAAAATCACTTTGTCACTACACATGCACATAATCTATTCTGTGCTTTAAGGAGTGCAAAACAAATGTAAACCTTGGGTGTTGCCAAATGTAAAATGGTTGATTTTCTCCTGAATGTGTAACTATCACTAAAGTGATCAATCTTACCTTAGCAATAACTAAAAGAAATTCCAAATTTGTCAAAAGGTATAGTCACTTAAAGAAAGAATGCTTAGGAGGCATTTTCCCTTGGAATTAGATTGCTGTAAATTGTTAATGTCTTATTCTATTTGTATCTATTAGTTATAAGAATCATGACTAAGAGACAATTAGACCACGGAAAACATCTGATATTAAGAAGAAAACCCAATCTGACATAACTGCACTTCTTCCTTAATAAGTCATATAATACTATACTGTGATGGTAACTATTGTAAAGACCCTGGAGAATCGAGAAAATTTCCGTTTTACTTAAAGTGCCTGAGTTGAACTGTAGTCAACAGAGCATGTCAAAATGGATCATCAGATTGGGTGGACAATGACTAACTAGTACATGAGTATTACTGTGTTCCTAATCTCCAGGACATGCTAAGACAGATCAGGGTTCCTAGGTTCAGGCAGCTAAAGTAACTTTGCTAAGTCACATGGTTAGTTAAGTGGTGCCTGTGGCATACTAATGATGACTACAAAATCTTTGATACTCTTCTCATTGAGACATAGGGTCTGAGGCCACTCTTGAATCTGGGCTGGCGTGTGACTGCTCTGACCAGCAGAGGATGATGAAGGTGACACTATGCCAATTCCAGGCCTAACTTTTAAGAGGACTGGCAGTTTCTGCATCATTCCCCCCTCCATGGGCCATCATGAATGAAGCTGACTAGCTGGAGGCTAACATGCCAGGAAATATTAAAGTAACAACGTTACAACAAAAAGTACCAATTTTCCAACTATTTAAACTATATCACATTTAATGACTTCTAACTTTCACGATACTTCAGAAGAATCAAAAGCTCCTTAACACCTGAAGTTGGAGTTATTCACTGATACATCCCCATTATCTAGAATATTGCCTTGTACACAGATCATATACTCAATATGTTAAATGAATGAATGAATAGTCTTTACAAAGAAGTATTCGAAACAAGTTCAATCTATCTCTTACCACCTAAGGGAAAAAAAAAAAACATATACTGTACCTCCTATGCAGCTGGTAGAAAAATAGTCTCAAGTCAAGAGGAAGAAAAATTTGAGGAAGAGCCCTAATCCTGTTTCAATAAAAAAGAGCTTTCATGATTAAAGACTATCTTTTCTGATTTCCCAAGTATCTTTACTTTCCTCTTTCCTGTTAAAGAAAGTTTCATGATTATGAGCGGAGATGTCAATTTCTTAATAAGCATAGCCTATGACATTAAGTTTTAGATCATAGTACAAAAATACAGAATGCAATATATTGAAGATATTGTCCACTTGCCAATCCATGACTGCATACTCTATGAACTGACAAGATTTTTTTTTCCCTGCCTCGGCCACCCAATTTCCAATGCTTAAGTATAATTTTAATATCCTTTATAACACTGGCAAATATGGCACATTTTAACTTTCATTCTGAAGGAAATAAAAAGGAGTGTTTTCTTTTGCTCTCATTCTTATGCATTTATCTAGGTGCTTCATGCAGCAAATCCCTCCTCTGCAAAAATTCACTGTGGATTGATGGTTCACTCCAGATGGGCTGTAGTGGATGTGATAAAATGCAAATGTGAATTTTTTCAATGCTAATTCTTCAAGAAAGAAGCCAATCCTAAGGCAGGATGCAGGGACCAAATGAGGATATTAACAACATGTGGCACGAATGAAGATTTTTTTTTTAAACTACTAACAAGCTTCTGGTGCAAGCAAACTCTATTGGCCCAGGTAGGCATGTGACAGGCCAGCGGAGAAGTTGTGCAACAGAATAAATGTAAAAGGCGAGGTGTGAGGGTAACAGGGAGGTCATGGTGAGGACAAACTCATCTCAAAGGATCTAAGCAGGACAAAAGAGCAAAGGCAGAGGAAGAAAATAATGCAAGAGATTCAACTATGTTGGAATGTAGGTAATTGAGAGGAAAAGCTGATCCCACAATGAAGAGACAGCCTTCAGTCAGCCAGAAATGGATCTACTTCTCCAAGAAACAAAGAAGCTAAGAGAAATCTGCAGATATTGGCAGCAAGGAAAAGTATATGGAAGTAGAAAGATGAGGCAAAGAAGAACCCAGAGACAGAAAGGGGGAATAAAAAATGAGGAGGCTCTGAAGGTATATTTTCAAATCTGTACTTTTAAAGAATGCCTAGTGAATGAGAAGAACCTGGAAAAGGATGGCAAGGGTCTTGGCTTTGCAGTGATATCCAGACTACAGACCTCATCTTTACTCTGTTGGAGGAAAACACTTAGACCTCACTTACTAGTGTCCATGTGGACTAATAATGCTCATCTCGCTCCTCCTGCTTGCTTGCTCTTCCCTGTGTAGGGGCAGAAATTCTATGTGGTCCATGAACTGCTGTTTTTGATTCAGCCTCTTCCTCCCCACTGGGCAGCCTGCTGCCCATAGAAAGTACACATTCGTCTCTGCTGCTCAGTGCCATAAGCTTCACACAGCGCGGTGTGTGGGTAAGTCTCCTGAGTTCTGCAGAGACAAACCTACTTGGCTAGTAGACCTAACCGATACCCCAGTCTGTTCTTTATCAGCTGTAAAAATGACACATTGATCTCTATCATCTGATTCTTTTTCTCTCAACTAGTTCTAAATGTGTGTAAAGAAAAGACACAGAAAATGTCATAGGTGTTAAAATATAAAGAAAGTGTGCATTTTAGAATTGACAAAACACACTAATTTGATAATTAGGATTGTAACGTACTAATTTGTGTGTGTATATGATAGAAAGGCTCGGGGCAAGGGAAAGAAGAAAGACAGGGGAAGGAGACAGAGATGACTAATATTCAATTACCAATTACCCAAATAAGGACTTATCTACAAAAATGCTTAAATTTTCTGTATATAAAAAGGCTCTGGTCGGGTTTCAATTCTAATACTGACATTGCAAAAGTCTTTGTTTTTTCCTACTGGAATACAGCTTTTAAGTCAGTAGGAACTCAAAGTTATGTAAGTAAAGGTTATATATCCACTTAGGTTTAGAAACCAGGGTAAATTTTGTAAACCAACATACTTGATGACTTTTCTATGATTCTGAAGAACTGCTGAAATAGGTCTGCTGCATCAATCTCATTGTACAGCTATTCATCCAAAATATGAAATGGGGAAAATGGAAGACTGTTAAAGGAGGAGGAACAGAGTGATTTGAGAGGTTCAATTTTCACACAGAGACTTCATTAGTTTGAGTGAAGTGTTTGTTATGAGTACCTTGAATGTCTGATGGAGCTACATTAACTTTAAATTCAAATTCATCCATAGGCAAATACAAATGAGAGTTAGATGTTTATTCATACTATTTATTCTCACCTTCCTTAAAATATGGTGGCCTAAGACTTTCCCCAATAACCAGATACTGGATCTTATATGTTTCTGTGTAAAGCACTTTTCTGTAAAGAACCGAGCATATTGCAAATGAAATATACTGATACAAACAAAAATGATGTGGCTCCTTCATTATCTAAATATGGCCAAAGAGATCTAAATGAACACATCATAACAAATTTTTTAATATGTGTTTTCCCCTTTTAGATCATAAGAGTTAGTTTAAATTTTTATCTTTTGTGCAACTAATATGTTAATAATGGACATAAAGGACAGATAAACTACAGATTCTGAGTAGTATTTTATACAAGCTTCAAATATAGATAAAGAAGTTTTGTATTATAAAAGTTTTATATTTTGTATTAAAAAACAAAAATACTGATGAGATATATGAGAAAGATACCAAGACATGTACTGGGAAACATTAAAGAAGAGATGATATTCTTACGGCCTCCTTGTACATGTTTTCTGTATAAAAACAGGAAGCTTATAAATTCTTCAATGTAGCACAGTCATTGGTACTTCTTAAAGTCTATAAAAACAAAGACTTTTTTGGTAATAGTCTTTTTTGTAAAATCTCCACATTAAAAAAAATAATAAAGTGGAAAAGTGCTTAATTGTAATGCATTCCCATGTTAAAATTAATACTTTTCTACCATTAGATACATATCCACAATCAAGTTCCTAATCAGGCTATAAGTCCCAAACACTATAAAATAATTTTGTTCTTTTCATATCAAGGCATTTTCATTTTCACTAGAACTAATTACCTTTAAATAAATGATTCAGAGATGTCAAAAGCGACTCTCAGGGAATGTTTCAAGAGGTCCCAGTTTCCTGAATTATAGCCTAGAACATCTGCTTAGCAATCTGGCAAGTAGTATGAAGCCAAAACAGAGCATCTCATATATATAGTAGTTGTATCTGACCTCAAGAATGTGACAGCTGGCTATTTGCCTATAACCTTTATAATGTAAAAATGTAAAATACTGTATGCAAGAGAGACTAGTAAAAACAAGAGCGCCAACACCAGAGGCATGAAGTGTAAAAAGAAAAGTCGCCTTAGGAAAGTAGAGTTGTTCTTCAATTGCTTCTTCATGCCAAAGGAATTAGAAAATATTGTTGAAAAGAACTTTACTTGTTAAAAAATTTAAAACAACGTTATAACTTGATTTTTTCTTACAACCCAGAAAAACAAAACAAAAGAAAATAACTGGAAAAGTTACACCTGTTCTAAAATGGGAGAAAATGAAAAGTAAACCTTAAAGTGGACCCTCCCAGAAAGGAAGTGCTTAAGATACAAACTGTCAGAAGAATTGTAGGTTAGGAACACAAAGAAAAAAGAAATGAGTTTAACAACTACGTAAGTACAAATTAATTCTCTTTGATATGGCACACAGCTGTTAGAAGTCATTTGACATATACTCTTAAACCAGGCAGAAACACACCAGTTGAAGTGTGTTCCTAAGTGGATGAGTGAGCATTGAAAATGAACAACATCATGCTGGTACAAACACCAGTACTCTCAACCTGATCTTCACCAATCAGCAAGGTTACGGCACTCACATGACCAGACAGAAAATCACAGTTCAGTCCAATCTAAATTCAAATTGATCTTGGGATTTTGAACTAGTCTCAGATTCAGAGGTCTGGAAATCTATTAATTTTTTATGAGATCTAATTCTTTATTAGATCATGGCTGACCGTCAGTGACTAATAAGGTATATGTAACTTACAAAATCTCTTAATGGCAAAAGGATTTGAAGTTTCCCACTGTCAACCCTATTTTCATGTAATTCAAAATTATTTCTAAGGTGATTGTAAATATATATGCTTGATAATATGTAAATGATGACAAGGCATTTTTATGAGAGCTTGTCTTGGATGGTTACATTAAGGACAATGGAAATAACCGATAAGATATGAAACTGGGGGTTACATTTGAGGCAACAGTGAAAGTCTTAAATGACAATGTGCCATTTATTCAGCAGCCAGATTATAGCACCCTCAACCATCCAGTACTATGGAACACAGAAAAGTTTATTTAACCATGTTCACACTAATCTTCAACTCTTAAATGGTAAAAAATGCACAGTAGGTAAAAACTACTCTTATTGAAACTGGTGAAATCAAATCTCAACAATTCAAGAATGGCTTACATGTGAAAAGAATAATAAGAAATTCCAATAGACGGAAATTAGGAAGAACACCTTGAAATATAAGGAAAAGCAAAAGCACAGGTGATGTAATAAGTGGACAGGCTTCAAAGAATGACATGTATTTCAACCGAAGCACAGAATACACGTGAAAGACAAAAAACAACTCTTTGTGATAAGTTAGAGTGGGCTTAGGCCATATCTCAATGTAAGTTATCCCTCAAATGTATTAACTCCCAAATTTCCAGATATATTTTCCAATTTAGCCAATATTTTTTTCTAGTGAATTTTTAAAGTATTACATACATATAGGAAAAGTACACAAATCTTTAGTGTACAGCTTGATGAATTTTCACAAAGTGAACACATTCCTGTAACAAACAGTAAGATTTTCTAAAAAATGAACACTACCAGCACCCAGAACCTCCCACCATGAAGCTACCACTCTAGGCATAAACTCTATCTTGATTTCTAACACCATGGATTAGTTTGGCTCACTTTTGAATGCTGTATAAATGGAATCATACAATCTGTACTCTGTAATTGGCTTCTTTAACCCGGCAGCAAGTTAAAGAGGTTCATTCATGTTATTGCATGTAGCTGTAAGTTTATACATTCCTACTGTATTATAATATTCTATTATATAAATACAGCACATTTAAAGAGTATAATTATTATTAAGAACTGAATTTGTAGAATAGATAATAATTACAATAAGACAATAATCAGAATTACCATTCTCCTACTGATGAGCATTGAAATAGCTTCAATTTTTAGCTGCATAAATAGTGCTGATACGAACATACTTATTAAAAACTACAGTGTGCTGGAACTAGCTCATACTGATTCATGAGGGCCCACTGTTAAATTTTGAGGAATTTTGTAAGTCAACTGTTAAATAAAACCACTATTAAAAATTAAATTATATAACCTTACAAATAAATACAATATACTTAAAACAAATGTAATAAAACCTCATCACTTCCAAGTTATTTTTACTACATTTTTCTGTTATCTATTCTCATAGGGTTATCTATGTCTATTGTATCTGTATGGTGGAAATATTATATAATGATGGTTAACTTTATCTCTCCCAATTCTGTGTTCAGTGACATCACATTGGCAACTTGAAGTCAACCACGTTTTTTTTACATGAGTGTTTACACTAAGGAAACTGGCCAACCCTGCAAATAAGGGCTTCATTTATGGTTTTGTTGGTAGTCTAGACTTAAAGTGATACAAAACTATTATACAGGTTAAATTTAAAAGTGTGCCTTGTCTGTAGCTGTTACACTGTGAAAAAAGCATATAATATTAAGGAAATATTCTTCCAGTAATTGAGAAATATAATCTAAGGCATTCACATATTTGTAATTCTGGACATACGTCTTTGTTGTTTCACTTTTATATTACTATTAACAGAATGAAAATACAAACAGTTATTCACATCACAATTGACAATGTCCATTGTAACCACAGGAAAGCTATGGATTCAAGAGTTAAACAAAAATCAACAAAAGTATTCTATGAGAATCAACTGGTTATATGAAATTTACTATAAAGTATATTGTGTATTTTATTATTTGTATATTCAACTTTAATGGATACTGCCAGTTTTCAAAGTGGTTAATGTTAATTTACATTTCTATTGGCAGTGTATGAGTATTCCAGATGATCGATGTCTTCTGTAAGTAGTATTTTGCTTTCTAAAATGTTAGCACAAATAATAATGTTATCATCTAACACTGTTTAGAGTTGTAGTCCAATTTCAGTGCCACCATTTAAGTGAAATTACAAAAAAAAAAAAAAAATTGTCACCAGAAATCTCAGACTACAAACATGACAATAAAGGGTTACTTTGCATTACCCCTTAGCCCAATGGTTCTCAACTGGACTATTTTTGTCCTCTGGGGAACTTTTGGCAATGTCTGGAAACATTTTGGTTAGGCAAGGCATGCAGCTAAAACATCCTACAATGCACACAAAGCCACCAAACAAAGAATTATCTGACCCAAAATGCCAATACTCCTGAGGTTGAGAAATCCCGCTTAAATCTAACCCATTCCTTATTAAACATATATTCTTGACTAAGGAAGAAAAGAAAAAGAAGGAAGTGAGAATGGATTGTTCTAGGTAAACATAATTGCACTAGATAAACAACTCAGTGCATATGTTCTATTGTTAATTACATCAAGGAATCTTCATAACACATAAAAAGCACCAATATGTTATCTAAACAATCAAAGATTACAATATTTTACATCTCATAAGAGACAAATTCATTTTGCTCTTATATAAAAGACTACTGAAAGACAACAGAATCTGATTTGAAAATTATTTTTAAATTTTTATGATTTAAATGCCTACTGTCATATGGCAGAAAAAGAAAAGAATGTAAGGGAGAAAAGTAGGCAAATACATACATGGGGAAATCAAAAGCTATTCCATTAAATTTTCATTTCAAATACAATGGTACTTAAGTAATAATATTTACTTGTAATTCCTTAAATTGTACATCTGGTGAGTAATAAAAAATGAGTTGACTTTATGTCAATACATATCCCATGTTTGAGCCTGGAAAACGAAAAACATGTCTAGAAATAACTAAATGTTAAACTGAAAGGCAAATTAAAATTTTTGCTTTATCAATATGAAGGCAAGCTGGAAACTCATTTTATTGTTTATTAAAACCATAAAATATTTTAAATCCTCCCAATTGAAATCCCTTTATTTATATTTCTAAATGTACCTTTCTCCTCTTAAGAAAAATATTCCCATTAAAAATGTGTAACTGGTAGAATGCAGGGTGAGAGATTATGGAGGCCAATGCAGAACTTGAAAAATTTTATTAAATTTTTTATGAAATTAGTTTTAGTCTCTGCCTCTGGAAATCTAAAGGGAGGAATAAATCTCATTTAAGAGTTACAGACAACTCAAACGAAATTTTATATCACCTCAAGCAAAATTTTGTCATATCACCAACAAATAAATTTTATGTAGTTAGTTATTTTTCGAAAATAAAAACAGATTTCTAAGTGATAATAAGTTAATCTTATCTAGAATTAATCAAAAAAGTATACTTGTTGAGTATGACCTTTGCCCAGTGGTAAAATATGATCAGTATATGTTACATGCTATAAAAGAAAGATGAGTAGATGAGTACTTTAGATCATAATTATATTCTTTCTTTTATTCCCTTCATAACTATAATTCTGTTTTTAACAATTTCAAAGGAGGAATGTCATTTTGGAAAAAGGAAAAATTCAATTTACAGAGCCCTGACTGTGTTTTGTTCAAATCTATATGGAACAAATAATCACCAATTATTTTGCTTGCTTGCTCTTAATTCCAAAATGTAATTCAGGAATAGCCTTAGGACTCTATTCATACATTGAAAACAAACTTTTACTATAAGGCATACTGAATTTAAATTGATGTAAAGGTAAATTAGTAATTATCCATACAATTATGGGTCCTCTATCCCATCCTTTACCTATTCAAATTTCTTTAAATTCTTTTCATATTGTAAGTAGTTCCTGAATTTATGATTTCAGTAAGAGTAATTTTTACCTACTGGTGTTATCTTTTACAGTATCAAGACATTAAGTATCAGATACTAGTATGAATATGGTTAGAGACACTTTTCTGGATGAGCAAAGACTTGGAAACTAAAATCAAGGTTGGTAATTTCTATAAAGGCTAGGCTAAAAATAAATTCAATTCATTTTCAAAAATCATGTCCCATTCTCTATATAACTTATGACAGCAAATCTTAAATGATTTCATGAATATGTAGCCTTATGAAAATTATCAACCAATTGCTCCATTTTTCAATTTGTGTTTTCTCTTCATATTGCTAGCATCTGAATGAATGGTGTTTGTTGCACCAAAGAAGAAAATATTCTCAGGAAAGAAAAGCACTTTTTATTTCATCTGAGTTAAGCTACACTGCCAACAGACAAAAACAACTCCATCTTCCAAAGAATCATACACGATAAAACACTAAACTGAGAAATTACTTTAGTAATGCCAATATTAACATACACAATAAGATATTAAGCTAAAAACTACCAATACTAAAAAATGGATAACTTTCCTACCAAATCATCTGTATCAATGCATAATTTTTTTTTAAGTTTATTTTTTTATTTTGAGAGAGAAGAGAGAGTGCGAGTGCGGGAGGAGAAGAAAGAGGGATACAGAGTTCCAAACAGTGCAGAGCCCGACATGGGCTTCGAACTCGTGAAACCATGAGATCATGACCTGAGCTGAAACCAAGAATGATATGCCTAACCAAGTGAGCCACCCAGGTGCCCCTTACTGCATCTTTAATAATACCTGTCACTCAATGAGTAAAGGGTTTAGGCCAGTTTTCCCTGATTGTTTTTATAACAATATATAAGAAAGACTCCCATATTCATCATTCATTTGGAGGCTTATAAATATAAAAATGTCTCGTACATATTTCATAACTATGAGTGCAAAAAAGGTATCTAAGTATGCCTTCCTATTTCAGTAAAAGAAAGGAATACCTACCTAGGCTAAATAACTTTTTTTAGGTTCAGAGCAAATTAGTAAGAGAAGTAAGTAAGTAAGCCAAGGCTGTATTACAATGTATTTCCGGATATAACTTTAGAAGAAGCAACAGGAGGTATCAGAAAGGATGGCAGAGTGAACAAAAGGCCTAAGAACTACTCTCCTAAAATAATAATGTTTAAGAAAAATGCAAATACAATGAGAAATAGCAAATAAGATATTCCTTATCCTAGCAGGAGTGTATGTATTCCTTCTAACAGAGGTTATTTCCTGAAGTCTGCTTCCTCCCTCCACTTAACAGTTCACTACCATTCTTCCTAAACTTCCTTTCCTTCTCAATCCATACAGCTGAGCATCCTAACATCTAGCTTATGCCTTTATACACAGAAGGTATCTGTTTAACTAGATATGTACTGTTTATTCCATACCAGCTCTTCTCATTCAAATCTCCTCTTACAAGACATTGACTTATACATATCTGGACATGGGTGAGCCTGTTTACTGCCCGAAATTTCTGAATTGGGACACATGCAGTAAATGAAGAGCTGATGAATGTGTTTAATGTGCCAAGAGTTTCAGTTCTGAATTTTCAATTAATAGCAACACTTTAGTATAGCAACCTCCTCTCTGCTTTCCCCAGTTAATGATCTCTTAATAAATACATTAATACAAAAAGAATTCAATATCGACAACATCCCTGTGATAGATCTTTTGTAAAACAGTATCTTTTTGTAATTAGGAGGAAATTTTGATATTAGAAGGAAAAGAGAAAGAATTAGACTAAATTGTGAGAAATTAAACCAAATGTTTCCCATAGTTTGGTTCCTTAAAATAAGTATGCTTGTATCATAAAAAAATTATTATAAAAACAGAATCTATAGTCAACTTAAGCCCTAGGAAGACCAATTTAGACCATCTAGTAGACCACCTTCATTAAAGAAATGAGAAAACTATTTTCAAAAAGAAACACGCGTGCGCGTGCACGCGCGCGCACACACACACACACACACACACACACTATAATGCAAATTTCAAAAGTTAAATGTAGCAACCATTGCTTTGGGAGAGAAGACCATGAACAAAATATTGTAAATGTGAAATATTTTAAATGCTGAATGTGACCATACTAAATATCCACGTATCTGATCTCTTTTTTACAACATTATGTAATGGTAGTCAACAGATTTCATCCAAGTAAACACAATGTTTTCTCAGTCTCAGTGTGGGTTTTCTAAGACCTTTACAACTGCCATTCACAATTTTTTCCATTATCTAATGAGCTCCTTGCTTTGTAGCCTTTCAACAAATATCCTAAAGAAAAGAAAATACAAAAGTAAAAGAGAGTTAAATCAGAGTGTAAGTTAATCTACATGATATTAGGAGATATTAATAATATTAGGATTAGTTATGATTTTTCTTTCAATTCTGCAACAATGGACTTAGACTAATCATAAAATTAACTCTTAGAGCATCTGCATGATCCAGCACACCTATTGTTGAAACAGAAGGATAAGATGGAAAGAGTAGGAGAGTGGGGTTAGAGGCACTGTCAAACAAATGGGTTGGGAAGAATATGGTAGCATCTACACCTCTTGTCTAGAATAAGATTCGTGGGGTGCTTGGGTGGCTCCGTCAGTTAGGTGTCTGACTCTCGATTCAGGCTCAGGTCATGATCTTACAGTTGTGGGATCGAACCCCATAGTGGGCACCGCTCTGGGCATGGAGCCTGCTTGGAATTCTCTCTGTTCTCCTTCTGCCCCTCCCCTACTTGCATTCTCTCTCACACTCTATTTCAAAAAATAAAAATAAATAAATAATAAGGTTGTCAACGTTTTCAATGTTAAAAGATCACTCCTCTTCAGTATTCCTCCTCAATTAGTGTTACTACCATCTCCCCTATTACACAAGTCAGAAACCCAGCTATTGTATTTGAATCTTTTTTTTTTTTTAATTTCCCACATATAGTCAAATCACTGTAATAGGTTTCGTATCTCTCCAGTTCTATACATGCTCAAGGGTTCCTCAGTTCAGTCTACCATTTTTGCTCACAGGTTACTTCAATAGTTTCTTACCAGTCACCGAATCTACTCTTCCAACTTATGCCAGAATTAATTTTCCAAAACACAAACATGACCATGTTATTTCCTCTTTTAGAAATCATTCAGTGCTGTTTCATGATCCTTAAGACAACTTACAAATATCTTAAGTTGGACACATCAAAGCCTGAAGATCTCTAAAATTTTAGTCTTATATTATTCTCTCTCTCACATCAAACTCTAAGTTCAAGTTTTATTCAACTAGTACCTTTACCTAGAATACCTTTCCCTACCTCCAAGTGCCCACTCATAGTTAAGGATTTCATGTAAATAATGCTTCTCCTGGGAAGTATTTTTACAAAGATGGCCTTAAGAGATGCCTTCAATATGCTAACCCATGGTACCCTCTGCTTACAGTTTGGGTATATACTTGGTACTGTACTGAATATGCCTGTATTCGCCCATTAAACCACAATGTGTTGAGGGCAAGCACTAATGTTTTATTCAATACTGTATCTCCCTAAATAGTGGCTGGTCCTCAATAAATGCTTGATGGATCTATAGATGAATTGGAGAATTGACGGATGGATAGAGGGATGGATTCCACAAGGTAGAAAAGTTAGAACAAAATTTTTGCCATTAACAAATGTGAGTTTTCAAAATCATTTTCAGGATGTTTATGTTTCTACTTGCTAGATGTAGTTACACCTGGGGAATAATATTACAAGACTATCTACACCTCCAAGGCATTGTCAAGACCAACTTAATCCCATGTCCTCTGGGTCCTTAGAACAGTTGGATAATATAGATCCAGAAAAATAACTGCCAGTACACTTAGATGCCAGAAGAAACCCAATCATACTGCTAAAGGAATGGGATAGAGAGTGGCAGGATTTGTAGAGAAAGTGGAGAAAACAAACCAAAAACAAAACTAAACACTAAATAACTACCATCTCCACTTTCATTACTATTAACATTTATTAAGTACTCATGATGTGACAGCTGTTAGATTAAGAACTTGTACACATCATCTTCCTATAAAAGAACAGGAGAGGGGCGCCTGGGTGGCGCAGTCGGTTAAGCGTCCGACTTCAGCCAGGTCATGATCTCGCGGTCTGTGAGTTCCAGCCCCGCGTCGGGCTCTGGGCTGATGGCTCGGAGCCTGGAGCCTGTTTCCGATTCTGTGTCTCCCTCTCTCTGCCCCTCCCCGTTCATGCTCTGTCTCTCTCTGTCCCAAAAATAAATAAAAAACGTTGAAAAAAAAATTAAAAAAAAATAAAAAATAAAAGAACAGGAGAGCTGCAATCACATAGGATTATCTTTTACTAGATCTAGCATAAATAATGATGTCTGTCAATAAGCCATCACGCTTTTCTTTTTTGTTAATGGAATTTATTCACCTCTCCATCCGTAAGTTTGAAAAACAGCTTCAGGTACAGCAGTAAGTGCTTTTCACACATTTTATCAGTTAATATTCAGGATATTTCTGTGAGTTTGGTATTACTATTATGATTACTTTATGGATTAGAAAACCAAGACTGAACAGTTCAAAACACTTGAACAAATCACACACTATTAAGGCACAAAGCTAAAAATGGTAACTAGGAATATTTAACACTAAAGCCTATGTTCTTATCTATTCAACTGTACTGCCAGACAATGGTGAAAATATATGTCTTGCTTTCAATGAGCTTACAGTTTAGTGGGTAACAGAAGCATACCTATAAAATTTCACAAAACAGGATTGATATTATTGGGCAAGTTGTTACAGTTATAGCATGGTGCAATATACCTAAACAAAGTAAGAGGTATTTCCCAAAGCTATAGTATTTAGGAGTCTTAACTGTGTTACGTCTGTACATCATGAAAGTAACAAACTGAGATGCAGAAGCTCAAGATGAGACAATGATATGGCTTTCTTCCAAATGCTTCTTTAAAACAATTCCTAATCTTAAAATTATTTCTCTTAAAACAACTCAAATGGGGGTGCCTGAGTGGTTCAGTCAGTTTAGTGTCCAACTTTGGCTCAGGTCATGATCTCACAGTCTGTGGGTTTGAGCCCTACGTCAGGCTCTGTGTTAACAGCTCAGAGCCTGGAACTTGCTTCAGTTTCTGTGTCTCCTTATCTCTCTGCCCCTCTCCTGCTCACACTCTCTCTCAAAAATGAATAAACATTTTTAAAAAATGCAAATGTATCTAAATGTAAAAGAAAAAGACTTTATATAAGCCTTCACGTAAGTCTTTATATAAGACTTTACATTTAAAGTCTTTATATAACATTTAATATATATATTTGTATATATATTGTGTATATATATATATTTGTTATATATATATATACACACATATATATGTATATATGTATATGTATATATATGTATGTATATATATATATACAACAGCTAACAAAAAAGTTCTTGGGGATTAAAAAGAAAAAAGGAATTAATACTATACATACTATTATTTACTATATATATAATTTCTTATTGAAAGCAAACTTAAATACCATTACCTATGGTATTTATACAGAATTGAGCATCATTTTTTCATTTAAAAAAAACTTTTTTAAGGTTTATTTTGGGGAGAGAGAGAGAGAGAGAGAGAGAGAGTGTAAGCAGGGGAGGGGCAGGGAGAGACGGAAGCTGAGAATCCAAAGCAGGCTTCACGCCAGGCTTTGCACTCAGGCCCACCAAATGAGATCATGACATGACTGAAGTTGGACAGTCAACCGAATGAGCCACCCAGGCACCCCTACGGATATGAGCATCATGAAGCACACAATGTAACAGATCAACACCAGTCATGCCAATTCTTCTCTCTCCTAAAAAAGTGTTTCTCTTGTATGCTGCAACAAAATGCTTAAATAAAATGATCCACGTGAAGAGTAACAATAAAACTTCTAATAGGCAAGCCTAATAGTTAGACTCCTCTGGATAAATGAACTAATTCACCTAATTTACTTATCATAAAATACAAATACTTAAGAAATTACTAGGTCAATATTTTAAATTGCTTAATATAGGAGTGACTGCCTCAAGATACATTTCCCTTTTACAACTGACTCACTGTTTTAAATTTGTTAATTTATTGTTCTAAGTGCTTTCTACACAACCCAATTTTTTTTTTCTCTAAAGTGAACACTGCAAATTGCCTTGGATGGGCGATAATGAAAAAGCAACACCATTTATTAATTTTGTATAAGTTATCCTCCACCCATGAGGTTCCTTGGAGGGGAAGAAGATGTCTGAATTTTACCATACAGTGCCACAGGCAGAAAATGAGAGAAACCAAAACAAATGCATCCTGGAGTGAGATAAACTGCCTGCAGCAGCGAATGACCTACTACATACCTTTCCATACAGGCTTTGATGTCATAATTGGTTAATTTCCAGGAAAAAAAAGACAATTACCAATAGTTTAAGTTTTTTCTGATAAAAGTGTTTAACTTCTTTAAGTTTTTGATCATAAACAATACACACTATTCAAAAGGGCAGTACCATTACAATACTAAGTAAATGTGCATCAAAACTCAATGGAAAGATATGTTAACTATCAGAAAATGCAACCGGAGAAGTACATCAAACTTTCCTTAAAGTTTAGAAATATTCTTGGCACGTGTTTCTCTGGATGTATGTTCTCTTAAATATTTTTAAGACTAATTCATTATTAAAGTGAATTTTATTCAAACATGCAGCTCATGGTATGAATAAGCAAGTACTCTTTTCCCAACAGAATTGACATGTCTTTCAAATAATAGTTTATTGGGAAAAAAAAAACAAACCACTACTGGGTTAGGAATTTGGAATTTTAATATATACATACACATATATGTATGTTTGTGTATACGGTATAGTCACGAATATGTTTCAAAACATATCTATTTTTAATAATAAAGAAATAAATTGATCTTTATTAAAGTGAGTTATTATTTAGCATCCTATGTTCAAGCTGCACCAGAATATATAAATGCTTATACCTATAACTTCATATCTCAAATAGTGTCCTTATCTTTAACAAAGTTTCCAATCTCTTTATGTAATCATAAAGATAACAATTAAAAAAATTTTTTTAATGTTTGTTTATTTTTAAGAGAGAGAGACAGAAGACAGAGTGTAAGCAGGCAAGGGGCAGAGAAAGAGGGAGCCACAGAATCTGAAGCAGGCTCCAGGTTTTGAGCTATCAGCACAGAGCCCTAAGCAGGGCTTGAACCCATGAACCATGAGATCGTGACATGAGCCGAAGTCGGACGCTTAACCGACTGAGCCACCCAGGTGCCTCATAAAGACAAGAAATTAATAGAATTGTTTTAAGAAGGCGTAAGGATCACAACTTAATAGAATTGTTTTAAAAGCTTCAGTCACACTCTTAAATATGGTAAAACTGTGAAAATTATAATAAAAGCAATGGTCTTCATTATTAAAAGGAAAAGCAAAGTTGAATTGCTTAACAGTACTCTCCCTAATTTTCTTAATAAGTTTCTTTTGAAGAAATACTTATATTATTTATCATTATCACTGTGTTACTGCAGAAATAAAAGGCCAAAGGAAAGCTTCTTAGAAATATTAATTTTCTCTATCAAGACTTTAGTTTTGATTTATAAAACAATAAACTGTGAAATAACTTACTTTCATTCAGAATTTAAATTATAGCACATATGTTCATTATAATTTAAACTCTAGGCAACAAAAAATAATAGTTTCCTCTGCTGTGCCATTTGTAGATGGCATACCTAACCTAAATTGGCTTAAATCTCACAATCTTTTTTTTAATCTCACAATCGTATAAAATTAAATGTGAATGACCCTGAAACTATCCATTTTTTTAAACTGTAGTATACTTAACATAATACTATTTTTGTGCTTTTTGTTAACATAATACAACTTGTGTTTTTTTTATCACTTAAAAAAATTTTTTTTAATGTTTATTTATTTTTGACAGACAGACAGAGCATGAGCGGGGGAGGGGCAGAGAGAGAGGGAGACACAGAATCCGAAGCAGGCTCCAGGCTCCGAGCTGTCAGCACAGAGCCTAACGCTGGGCTCAAACTCACAAACCGTGAGATCATGACCTGAGCCGAAGTCAGACGCTTAACCAACTGAGCCACCCAGGCACCCCTCCATCTAATTCTTATAACACCTCACTACAAATCTGAAATGGTGATTTGTTTTATGACCAGGAAAACAAGATTATGTATTTTATGTAAAAAAAAAAAAAAAAAAAAGTTAAAGTATTAGCCTGTTAGTATCCAGAATTACTGTTGAAATCCAGTCTTAATTTAAAAAAGTTGTATTATAAATAAAAAAAATAAGTAATTAATAATATATCCTTTTCATATTAAATCTTTAAGTCATAATGCTTATTAGTTACGATTTCTAATTTCATAAATAAAAATAGATAATTTATCTAGGAATTAATATTTTTAGGAATTAATATTTTAAAATATGCCTTTTATTTACATCACATAAACAGATGAATAAAATCATCACCAAAGAAGCATGCTACTAAACAACACCCCTGGAAACTAATAATTATTAATCCTTAAATTCACTTAACACTTTTTCTTCAAAAAATCATATTTTACTGATTATTTAAATATAATTCATTTAACCCATATAATACATTTAAAAATATGTGAATATCCACACACATATAATGCACATATAATGCATAAACAACCTACCTTCCATAATTTACTGTCTCAATTATTTCAAGTAGCAGTTCAGACTATTTCCTACTCCTAAAAGCTGATATTCTTTTCATTTTAGTTCTCCTCCTCAAATTAAAGTAACTCAGGGGCTCAACTGATATACGGAAGTAATTAAGTTTTTAAAACCATGTTTAGGATAAATAAAAGTATAAAGCTAAAACCCAGAAGGAACCAAAAGTACAGTGAAAAATGCAAAGCTGACCTATCTCTAATCTTTTCTTGTTAAACCTAGGCTACTCAAGAATTGTCAGCTAATTATTTCATTTTATTGATGATATTTTTCTCTAGGGAAGTTCTTTTAAAAGTTTAACCCCGGAGCAAGTCATGGCTTCTCCAATCTTTGAAAGTGTCCAGAGCATTGATTATAACTGCAGGAGGTGTTACCTTCTACCCAGAGAATCTCACCCTGCACAATCTTACACACTCTCTCACTCCCCAAACAGCTTTGATTCAGCAATTCAAACTGTTTCAGCTGATATTAAAGGAAGAACCACAGAAAAGGGATCAGCAGTTAAAACAGAATAAAAAGAGGGGAAAACACAGATCGTGGATATAGTAACACAAAGCTCAAGAGTAAAGCAGATTTGAAAAAGATATCAGAGTGACTCAAAAGAGAACAACATGACAGAAATTAAACAAGTTTTTAATGTTTGCTTTCTATGCATTTAAACTCACCTCAACCTCCATTAAAATTCTGATCATACACAAACCCCAAGGCTTTTGACATACTTTCAAAACCCACACCCTCTCTTTCTGTCTCCAGAGTCACTTCTTAGGCAGCCAAGGGAGATTAAAAACAAACAAAACAAAACCACACAATAGAATTCAAATGTGCATGTAATTGAGAAATAGAAAGACCAAGTCAAAATGAAATTATAATTATGACCAATAATTTTTCAAGTAAAAATGGTGCCTAATCATTTTAAACATCCAGTATTTTTTTCTCTTGCACTTAGTGAAAAGGCCTAGGTCTACTTTAAAAGTTATTCGATGTCAGGTATAAATATAGGTTGAAAACAAGTATTAAGGATAAGAGGCCTTGCAGTATTTTTCTTGAGATGATGTAAGAATATCAAGATGCTCTATGCTGTTACACCTTGCTCTCTACTTGACTACAGAAAGAGCTTCAGTGTATGCTTAATTAGTTAATTAGTTCAGTACTAGGGAACAATACAGATGCAAAGAGCTATCACAGAATGGCTATTCACATCTATCTCTGAAATAGTGACCAAAATTCCAGAAGGTAATTGGATTTTCAAAACTGGATGTGGGGTTTTTTTCCCAATTCAGTCATGACAGGGCCAGAGGTAATGATATATCTGCCATGATGCAACAAGCAGACCTGTCTTCTGTCAAGAGTTGAAATCATAAAGGAATAAGCTGTCGTTAACAACGTCTCTCCAAACACTAGAGCTGTCATTCCATTGTTTTCTTTTGCTGGCATGGGGGCTAGTGTGGCCTCATATACCTTGTCAGTTCAGTAATGTGCTAAGCTTTTTTAACCTTTTCTGGAATTTCTGACTTGAACAATATTTTATGAAGTCTATAATGTAATAGCTTATATTTTCTTTGATTAATAGGTAGTTTCTCTCAAAGTTTACTCTTAAAATTTGGAATCAGTGTTCTTGGTTTCAACCTATAATTTAATAGACCATATTTCAAATAAGAAAAAAAATCCTCAGTTATGTTTTTAAAGTTTGAAATTAAATTTCAGGGGTCTAAATTTAGCCAGTCTTTATGGGTAAAAAAATCAATAATTATTTTAAAAAGCTGCGTGCAGTTTTGTAATGTAACATTTAAGTTGTTTTAGAAATAGTTAAGGGATAGTTAAGTGATAATATAGTTAATAATAGTTAAGTGATAATAGTACTACGGTATATTCATGAATATTATTTACAATTTTTAAAAAATTTTGTCTTTTAAATTATTAAAGTAATACCTGCTTAAAGTAAAATAAAAAAAAAACAAAAAAAGAGAATTAAACATAAAAAATGAGTAAGTAAAAGCAAAAGAAGAAAATTCATAGTTTCTTGCCTAAGTTTCCTGGAACATCAATGTGTACCCCTGTATATAGAGAAGTGTACATGTATACATGTATAACTGTACTTTTTAACAAATGATCTCATTCTTGTGTTTCCATCTGATAACTCTTAGTTATCATCTTATATGAATTAACACATAAACTCACACAAACAACTCATTCTTATTAATAGCTATATAATTTTTAATTATATGAATATACCATTATTTAATCAAATAGTCCCCTAGTGGTGGATATTTCAGTGATTAGAAGTTTTTGTGTCATTACAAACTCCTTTGATGGGCATCTTGTATGAATACTTTGTGTACTGCTCTAGTATAAATTCCTATAAATGGAATTTAGGATCAAAGGTTAATAAGCACACTTAATTTAGGAAAATATAACTAATTGCTTTAAATTACATTCCCAACAATATTCAAACTTGGTATTATCATACAATTTATTATCAATTTATCTGCCAATCTTAGATGTTGAAAAATAGCATCTTATTTTAATAAGTGTTTAGTTCCACAAAGGTTTGAATGGCTTTTCAAAAAAAGCATCAAAGCCTCTAAGTCCTTTAAACAAAAATATATTTTAAAGCTCCAAACAATTTTCATGTTTTTGAGGTTTCTGAGACCTTAGCATATATTATAAACTGTATTCTGCTATACTATATTCTGCTTGCACTATGTAAATACTAAGTAACATCCCAAAAGTTGCTGGATGTCATTGCTCCAGTTAAAAATAAAGCTATGCCCTGTATTGATAAAGTACTTCTCACTGCAGCAACAACCATTAGAATCCTGTTAAAATTTCCACGTCACCAACTTTGTAAATATTCATGTGAAAATAGTAAGACCTTGCAGTACCTAGGTGGAACAGTGAACTGAAGGCAGGAGTTAAGAAAGTGTTACCAAATTTAATTACTCAAATTACTGAGGAAAAAAACCCACCCTATTTTAGATAACTATCTATAATGGCTCCATGTTCATTTGTGGAAAAAAAAAAATCCTAATACTGTAATCAATCAACTTTACAAAATGTGCCTGTCAAAAAAGGAGGGGATCCCAAATACACTAAGGAAAGAGAAATCAGAAGGTCAGAATAGAAGAGTTAAGTATAGCTTATTAAAAGGGAAGCAAGCAATTTAAATACTAGAAAGGTCTAAATCAACATTTAAAGTATGCAATTTATATCAAACAATAGTTTATATATTCTTTAATTTAGCTACCTTATAATCAATGATTTCAAAAAGAAAATCCTAAAACATTCCACTGTGATGAATATCACTACATAAGGATATCATCTCCTAAGGTTTGCAAAGAATATTGTTATAAAGAAAATTGCTTTAATGTTATTTGTTTTAAAAAGGGATGAGTTGTAAAGTGACTACCTGTCACTGGAACAACAAGATAGATAAAAAAAAACATGTAATTAAAAAAGTGTACTGAATTCTTTTGGTTATCTCTATTTCTTCCACAAATCATACTAAAATATTAGTAAAAAAAAAAAGTAGAAGAAGAAGAAGGGTTTAAACAAATGAGACAAAACAAATGAGTGTGGAGAGAACAGAGGACACAGATGTCGATAAATTTTTAGGAGACTGTAAGCTGATGGAACTGGATTGGTACTACAGAGGAAAGGAAAAAAAAAAAAAACAAAAAACAAAAACTTAAGTGCCTCCAGAGGGAGATCATGACTAGAAGAAAGTCAACTAATCCACAAAATTTCAGAAAAACTGAGAAATTTCGAGGTGCTTTTCTTAGAAAGTAGGGGTAGGCCTTGAGGCCAAAATCTGAGGCATTACTTTTAATATCACCTAGGGTGCAATTACCACATTCCTTAACAAAGAAACAAACCAAAACCCCAAAAACCAGGTCATAATCTCACATTGTGCAGATAGCCCTACAAGAAATCAAAGGTGTTTCCTTTTGAGACACATCCAGAAAAGGACTGAAAGGACAAATGACCACAGAAGGGGAAGAGAGAGACACAGAGCTCAAATCAAGTGTACTATGCAGAGGTCTGCAAAATGATTCAAAAGAGAACTCCATTCCAAAATAT
This sequence comes from Neofelis nebulosa, assembly GCF_028018385.1. Taxonomy (NCBI): domain Eukaryota; kingdom Metazoa; phylum Chordata; class Mammalia; order Carnivora; family Felidae; genus Neofelis; species Neofelis nebulosa. Next base: position 83,985,406 of record NC_080782.1, on the reverse strand, counting down.
GATAGAACTTTAAAAATTCTATAGAAGGGCTAAAAGATAAAGTAGGTAACCTACTAAAACAAAATTAGGGCAAAAATAGATGGAAATAAGAGAGAAAGTATTAGCAATTCAATAAGACATTTACAGGTTCAATCTGCAACTCCAAAACCAAGATACTAATTCTAGAAATAGAGAAAATTAAAATTATCAAGAAAAAACACAATAAATTTCCTAAGGATTGAGAATCATCATGGGGGTATAGTACAGATAGAAAGCCATCACCAAGTGCCCAAAACAATAAAAAACAAACAGACAAAACACCATAACATAGGAAATTTCTTAAAAGCAATAGGAGTGACTTCTTGACACCAGGCAGAAGGAAAAGAATCTTCCACAGAGGGAGCAAAAGGATGCAATATCACAATGGTACTGGACTGTTCAATTAAAACACTGGAAGCTAAAAGACAATGAAAACAAAGCCTTCAAGTTTCAGAGTGAAAATGATTTTCAACTTGGAATTCTATGCCTCGCTGAGTTATCAAAATAAAGGGAACAAGTAAAATAAAGACTTTTTTTTCCCCAGAAATACAAGGTTTTAGAAATTTATGTCGTATTCACTTTTTGATAGCTCCAACAAAATGAGGGCATATATCCAAAACGCTGGTGTCATTAGATCCAGGAGAGAGGAGGTCAAACATAAGAGAGAATCTGAGGGGAATCCCAGGATGAGAGACAAGTAGACAGGCAGGCTTAGAAAGTGACCCGTCAAGACTGAAACACAAGTCCACAGGGTTCCAAAAGACAGGTCTCCAGAAGAGAAAACTATGAGATTCTCTGATAAGTCTGGCCCTGTAAAAACATTACTGAGAAGCCAATCAAGATCTCAATTAACAATTATTACAAAGAAAATTGAAAGGAAAGAAGTTATCAATTCCATGAAAAAAAAAAAAACTTTAGCAAAAATGAAATGTAACCATAGTACCTATCTGGCTCAGCCATAAACAGTATTCAAGTAAGAGTAATACTGCAAAGCTTGATTGCTGATTGAATCCAAAAACTGTGATGATGGGAAAGAGATTCCTGTGTATCATAAGTACACAAGACTAATATCAAGTGACTGATAAATCAAAAGAACAGCCTTATAATTTAAAAATATGGATATGGAACATATAAGTAACTCCAAAACTATTAACAGACTATATCTAGGAACAGAATAAATGAGGAAGGATTAGCAAAGGATAATCACCATTTTGATATATGCCTTTTGATTTTACTTTACTTATAATTTTTTTAAAGTTTATTTATTTTGAGAAAGAGAGCACATGTGAGTGGGGTGAGGGACAGAAAGAGAGGAGAAAGAGAATACCAAGCAGGCTCCGTGTTGTCAGTGCAAGACCAGTGCTGAGCTACATGTAGGCTCAATCTCACAAACTGCAAAATTACAACCTGAGCTGAAATAAAGAGTTGGTTGCTTATTAACCAAGTGAGCCACCCAAGCACCACTTACCTGACTTTTAGATTACATGCATGGTAAAATTAAGTAATTATGGAAACATCAGATTCTTCTAAATAATCCAGCTATGAGAAATTAGGAAAAATGTAGGCTTAGTGAAGTAATCAGACTTCTTAAAAAATTATTAAAATCAATAAACTTTGTCATGTTGAGTACATCAGTTACATAGTATTTTTAAAGTATTCTTCATAATTTAAACTTTTATTTCTCTACTGATTTAATTATAAAACATTTTCTAGAACTTCTTACACTTTTACTAAATATAATCGCCATCAAGTTCTACCTCATCCATTACACTTAGAGTCTGAAAATTATAAATTAACCTCAACCATCCAAAGAGTGTTACCTATACCAGAGGTTTTAATATTGTGCTCAGATTAGCAGCATACACATCACTTGGTATGGTCTTAGAAATGTACATTCTCAGGCCCCAACCAGACCCTTCTGCATCAAAATCGGGTTTCGGGAAAAGGCAATTTGTGTTTCACCAGCCGTCCACGTGATTCTGATACATGGTAAAATTTGGCTCTATAGACTATTGGCTCCCAAACTACTCTCCATAAAACTTTTTGACAGTACATCTCAATTAGTCAAAGCGTGGACAGGGAGAGATCAGAGACGTGCCTAGGATGCAAAATTTAAGGAGGCACTCATCCTCTGGGTCCTACAAATACTGCACAACCCTGACAGTGACTGACACCTTAAATTCTGCACCCTTGTTCTATATCTGCAATTAGTAATTAAATGACTTCAAGTAATGTAATGACTTTACTTTCCTTGCCCATTTTACAGAGACCAACTGAAATGCCTAGAAAGATCCACATGAGAAAAGATCAAAGAAGAAACACGTACGAGTAACTCTCAAACTGCACAAACACTGAATAATTAGTACTTGGCTATATGATATACAGTTTCTTACTCCAAGTAATATGATATGCAGTGAAGACTGTTAAACACTAAAAATATGAGCTATGGTAACCTCAGAAGCTGTGGGGACAGTATCTGATATGTACTATTTCTCCAACATGAAATCTTAATAATTTTTTTACAATAAAGTTCTGACATATCTAAAATGCAAGGACTGGAATATCTGTTATTATTTTCAAACTGTGATCTAGTGTTCAGGAAGAAATCTCAGGGGTCCTTATAGAAGTTTTCCAATCCTCACCCCAGCTTCAACAAAAGTGGCTCCATAGATTTAAACCTATTTGTTGTCATTGTAGTTGTTGTTAACAAAACAGTCCACTTAGAAGCAGGGTTTCACTGGTGGGAAAAAGTTTTAATCTTACAGTGCTATGACTTCAATATTAGGACCTGTAATCTTATCCTAAAAATCTGTAAGGGATATAGCAGAAATTGTTTTTTACAGCTGTGAAAGCAGGAAAGCTTACTAATGCAAGAGTACACTCTACACTAGAGAGTGAGAGTGGGTGAGGTCGAGGAAGAGGTGCCATAGCAGAAATATTATAAACCATACTAAGTAGAGATCATATTGTCTATCCTGAAAAATATCAGAATTTACTTCACTTGTAATATGAAAAACTGACAGATCATGAAGAAAGGAGTAGTGGCTTCCAGTCTTTTGTAAACTTTGGAAACATTTCTTTAAAAACGATTTTAGAAAAAAAGTCCACAAAATAAAAACAAATAGAGCTGATATGATTAAAAGGTAAGGATGAAGTAGCTCTTCTCCTTCAAATTAGTCTTCCTGTGCTTGCTACCTAGGATATAACCCCTTTCCCTCCAGTCTCCTCCCGCCCCTCCCCCCCCCCCCCCCCCCCCCCGACACTAGTCCTTAAAGAACTTGTGGAGAAATACCATGAAAAGGCAAAACCAGAGTAACAAATCACTTTATCTAGATTAAAGAGATACCCATTTTTTAATTTTTACCAGGTAGAAATTTACCACAATAAAGTTCATATTCAGGTTCTTAATATAAAACAAAAAGAAAAAAGTACATCAATTAAAATTTTCAAAGTACACAACATATAAATTCTAAATACACTAAATACTAAAGTACTTAGAAATCAGCTGGGGTTTTTCTGGGTTTTTTTGTTTGTTTGTTTGTTTTTTTGTTTGTTTGTTTGTTTGTTTGTTTTTAAGGAATCATGAGTTCTTATTATTGGGAAAAGCAGAAAACAGTCAAGGCAGTGAAATGCTGTTAGTCTCCAAACACTACACTTCTACTTATAAGAACAAAATGACTGACGAGTCTAATGTTACCAACAAACTTCCTCCCTCTTGTTTGGGAAACCAACAGATAGCTTATTCACAGATGTTTGGCATGACTTACCATAGTCTTTCACCTTGAAAAATCTTACACAACAATAAAACTAGGATAGGAAAGGCTTAGTTGATCTATTAGCAGGCCAATGTAATTACATAAAATATTTCACTAAGCATTTATATGTACAAACACATCGAATTTTCTTTACTCAATTATATTTTCAAATATACAGTGAATTGTGATCACATTTCACATAAGATGTTCTCAAAACCACTGATAGGATCTCTTCTAACCAAAAACTAATGTGTCAGAGAGAAAGGTCATTTCATGATTCATAACTAGAGATATAAACGTTTAAATAATACAATATTTTATGTCCTTCACCCTAAACTTCATTTTACTTAAATTCTACTATAGTTTACTTAAATAATACTAAAAAAGTACTGGTGAAGTTTGTAACCAATCAAAAGTAATGTCTTTTGTTCTCTGCACATCCATGAAGGCTGAAAAAAAAATACACAATTAACCCAAGAAATTCTACCTGAAGCATTTTAAGGGCCTTAAAATCTATTAATAAAAATAGAGTCCAGCTGGGATGGGCCTTAATTTTATCATTTCAGAGGTAACAGAGCAGGAAACATATGTTTGACCTTTGCAATCATCAATGTTTCAAATAATTCCTCTCCCATTGTAATTACAAAAATGTAATAATGTAGCTCCTATAATGCATACATGTACACATATATTCCTAAATAACTTTAAGTTCTTAAATGAAATCTTCTTCTACAAGATAGCACTTTCCTTTTTTCTGAAGAAAATCTCTATTCATATTCTTAAGTTCACTGAAGAACTTAAGAATGAGACAGTTAAAAAAAAAAAACAAACAAAAAAAAGCAACCAAACATTAAGATGTAACAACGCTAGGTGAGAAAAAAACAATTTCACGATTATAGGAAAGAAAACCTTGAATACAATTTTAAAATACCAGTTTCTGAAAAGGTAGAATTCAAATAAGAATAAAGTATTTCAATAAATATTTCAATTTACCATTTTACAGGTCTTTGTCTAATGCTTAAAGCATTTTATTTGTGAGCTCTGGTGTTTTTAAAAGAAATAACAAACACTGACTTATTCTAACTCTTCTTTTACAGAATAAGAGATTAATTTCAAGTAGATTTCCTTTAGCTTCTTACTTAAGTAGGCAACGATTTCCAAAAGCCATCTTGATATTTTTATAAGTATTTTAAATAATACTGATAAGTATTTGATAATTTAAGTGATATATCACATAATAATAAATTTAGAATAATAATATTCATCCCAAAGACATTATCTACATTTGTGTACACTTAAGATACCATTTTTTCATTGTAACTGCAAAATAATACAGGATAATTTTTCACTACAAATAAGAAACGATTTAAAGATAGGATTATGTTTAGAATGTACTTTTGAAGAGACAGGATAAAATAACTTATAATAAAACAGAGCTATAAAATGTCAAAAAAATATAAAAGAAATTGCACTTACATCCATAGCTCTCTTAATAAAAGGTATCTGTGTGCCACTGTCCAGATCTTCATTTATAATAAGCCTTCTAGCCCACTGACCTGCCCTGACAACACCACTACCATGAATTAAAACCATCAGTTTCTGTGGATTTGTCAAAGCATCCTCACTCATAAAGATAAAACTCTTTGGTTCACTCTCAGTGGCATCTACCTGTAATTAAAAAAAATTAAGTAATAAATAAATGTTTTCTGATCAAGCAAAGGCATAAATGAGAAAACAACTCATGGCTACCATAAATTATAGAATGGCTATTCCAGAATTATAGAAGTAAAAACCTTTAAAAAAAATTAAAATATTCATTATTTATTAGAGATTAACAATTACACATGAGGTGGGTGAGCATAAAAGACATGATAGTAATATGCAAAAGAATATTTGAAATATCTCTCTCTATGTTATAGGTTTAGTATTATAATACAAATGAGAATAACTGATTTTTTTTAAAGCTTCCTATGGTCTAGATACTATGGTAAATGTTTGTCTCAATCACAATCTCATTAAGGTTGTACTATTATTATACTCGTTTACAGATAAAGAAATTGAGGCCTAAGGAGTTTAAATAACTTGCCCCAAATCACACAGCTAGTGAGTCTATAATTCTATCACAGAAGTATATTGCACCTATAATAGAAAACAGAAAAACCCAATAGGATGATATACCTATTGGAAAATCACATATTACCCATGAATACTACTAAGTTTTTAAAAGGGGAGAGAGGGAACTATTTAAAAATTCAATCACCTACTATTCTATGTCAGTGGCCTTTGAAATTTCCTTCAGAATGTGAACACAGGCTCATATAACAATTATTTTCTGAAGGAATATTATTTATGTATTCCTATAACCTTATTGACTAGGAATGGAAGCTCTTGTGCAGATGTCAAAGCCAGAAGCTAAAGTCTAGGTGCCTGGTCATACACATCCTCAAATAAAGAAAGTCAATCCACATACTATATAATGAAACAGCTCTTCACTTATCAATATTAGATATTCATAAATTTTTGAAACTAAAAAATAGACAAAAACTCTAGACACCAAAAAAAAAAAAATGTCCTAGATTCTAAATGTTCCCAGTCACTATTCCTGGGAAGAGAAAAATATTAAAATTTCTCTAATTCTAAAACAGACTGGTAGCCATTTGTGTAAACAGCACAAAGAGCAATTATTTCAGTAAGAAGAGCACAGCCACAGGGCTGGAAAAAAATCCCTTCCTCAGTGAAGCCTTTCCTGACCACCCTATTTTAAATATCTCCCCAAGAATTCTCTAGCCCCATTCTGTTTTATTTTCCTTCATAGTACATAGCACAGTCTAATATATTGCATGCTTTACTTTATATATGTATTATAATTGTTTATTAACCATCTTCTCCCACCACTAGAATGCAAGTCCAGGAAGGCATGGACTTTTCTGTTTGGATCCAGCTACATTCACAATGCCTAAAAGAGAGGCTGGCACATTGTAGGCACTCAGTAAATAAAGGAATGAATAAACTTTTGGAATAAGGAATGTTATCAAGCATCACCAGTGACCTCCTTAAAATATGGAGATGAAGGGGCGCCTGGGTGGCGCAGTCGGTTAAGTGTCCGACTTCAGCCAGGTCACGATCTCGCGGTCCGTGAGTTTGAGCCCCGCGTCAGGCTCTGGGCTGATGGCTCGGAGCCTGGAGCCTGTTTCCGATTCTGTGTCTCCCTCTCTCTCTGCCCCTCCCCCGTTCATGCTCTGTCTCTCTCTGTCCCAAAAAAATAAATAAAAAACGTTGAAAAAAAAAAAAAATATGGAGATGAAAATGATATATGACTATAAGAAATTTTAAAAGAGCTACACAATGTTAAGAATTAAAAAGATATAACTGTGGGGGTGCCTGGTGGCTCACTTGGTTAAGCGTCCAACTTCAGCTCAGGTCATGATCTCACAGTTTGTGGTTTGAGCATCGCATCAGGCTCTGTGCTGACAGCTCAGAGATTGGATCCTGCTTTGGATTCTGTCTCCATCTCTCTCTGCCCCTCCCTCACTCATGCTCTGTCTCTCAAAAATAAACATTAAAAAAATTAAAAAAAAAACATAGTTCTATATTAGTAGCAATTAAGTATGCAGGAAGAGAAGTATGAAGTGTCAAGCAGTCACATTAGCTTCTCTTGCATGCGATGTCCAGATTATGATGCTGACAGCAGGTCTGACTGAAGTGAGAGGAAGGGAAGTAGATGAGAGTTGGAGAAAACCAAATGTGAGAAGAAAATTCCTTTTTACCAAAGAATGTTATATAAAAAAAAGAGGAATCACTCGTTAAAATGGCTTTTTTAAAAAAGGGAAGTGGAAAGAAGAAAAGAAAAATTAAACAGCAAAGCTGTCAGTGTATCATAAAACAGAGGTCAAAGAGGTTCCCAGTCATTCATTTACCAAAGAGTATGCCTAAATGTGCACAAATAAAATACCTCTTAAAATCATTGAGGCCTTAACGGATCCTGGAATGGCTATGGAAATGGACATCTGTTTATCTTAATAGAAAAAACAAACAAATAAAAAAAAAAAAACCCAAAACTCTAAAGCTATAGACTTTCTAGTAGGTTCTGATCACTATTTCTTTCTCTCTTTGACTAAGTACCCTGTTAACAAGGAACTGAGTCAACTTTTTAAGCAATGGAATGTTGGCACTTTAAATTCCACAGTAATCACTTGAAAACTGGAAGAGTGCTTATTTTCAGATAAAGATGTGTTTTGTATATTACAATGCTGTTCAAGAATATTTAAAGGGCTGCAAATTAAGGTAGCCGTGAATAGATGAATAAAAGTTTTACTGGAACGTGCAGAAGAATTGACTTTAAAAACACGAAAACACCAGAATATTCAGGGGGAAAAAAAAAACAATGAAAATGAGAAATGTAGTGGTATTAATGATTAAGGAGTAAGAGCAGTATTTGAGATAGTCACTGGCTTATATTCATCTGAATTCAACACAGAATTCTTAAAGTTGGTATCTATAACTTTCTCTGTATAAAGTTAGTGCTAGGGGCGCCTGGGTGGCGCAGTCGGTTAAGCGTCCGACTTCAGCCAGGTCACGATCTCGCGGTCCGTGAGTTGGAGCCCCGCGTCAGGCTCTGGGCTGATGGCTCGGAGCCTGGAGCCTGTTTCCGATTCTGTGTCTCCCCCTCTCTCTCTGCCCCTCCCCCATTCATGCTCTGTCTCTCTCTGTCCCAAAAATAAATAAAAAACGTTGAAAAAAAAAATTAAAAAAAAAATAAATAAAGTTAGTGCTAAGTTTAAACAGTACAATATCTATATGCTTAAAACATAATTTTCATCATTAGCTTAATTAAGTTTGAAACTGGCTGTTCAGGCCATTGTCTTCAAACAGTGGTAATTCATTAACTGAGCTTTCATTAAGGAATGCATATAAAAGTCATTCTAGTGCACTACCTCACTTTACTGACCAATCAAATTCAAAGACCAACTGATCAGTGAAAACAATTTTTAGCAGTTAACCATTCACTTTAGGATACTCATGAACCCCACTAATTGTGATAATTATTTAAATATGACTGAATAAAATGAACAAAAATTTATAATCAAGTTATTAATTTATGTAATCTAAAATTCTACACAAGTGTGAGACACTACAATTGAGAATAATGTGTACATGAGAATATATGTAGGGTAGAGAGTAAACATAATACATGATCATAATCTTTACCATCAGATCATGGGTTTCCACAGGGTGTTGTTATTTATGAAAAGAAATAAAAAGGGAAGAAAAGAGTATTTCTTTCCTTATTAAATAGTTCTATAAAACTAAAACTTAGTTCATCATCAGGGGAAAAAAAACTTTGGTGCTATTCCTATAATAAAAAGAACAACTCTGATACAAAACAAAACAAAACAAAACAAAACAAAACAAAACAAAAGAAAAAAAGACACTTTCAATGCTGGCTTTGGGATTTAAGAGAACTCAGGAGAAAATAATTACACAAGAAAAATTTCACAACTATATAAAATATATGACGGCAATTTGAGGAGAGATATTAATTTCCTAAAACAAACCAAAAAACTTTGGTTTCTTTTCAGTTCATGAAATCAGGAAATCTTTGCTAACCAAAAATGGACATGACACTTACTATAGGTCTCATCTAGTGTAAAGCTTTTTCTATGTTAATTAGCTTTATAGTCTAAATTTAAATGAGAGGAAAATAATCAGATCTATAAAACAAAGTCTTCTTAAATCTCATTCCAGGCTTTCTATAAATAAAATAGTAAAACTTAATCATATAACATAATCTACAGGCCAATTATCTTCTGATTTCTCCTGGAAATCTAAGGGACAGAAGTGAGTTTAAAAGTTCCGTGTAACTGCAAGTATCACAGAGTTAAATGACTCAATTGTGTTGTAACAATAAATAAACCTAAGTCTCTTTAAATATCATTCTTCAGAAACTTTGAAAGAAATAAAATTAACAAGAAAGGTAGACTGAACAAAAGGAAGAAAAGTTTCCAAATAAATGAGGGTTAGTGTAGCTATTGCACAGAATGATATATTATTCACTAGTACATCACAAGGACTTGGAACAGTGCCCAGCACCTAAAAGACACTTAAACAAATATTTGTTGAATAAATGAATAAATGATTAGCATTGTGACCTAGCATTTTAGCTTACTTATGTAAAACTAAATATAAGATAGATTTTCCTTTTAAATATTGAAGTATGAATTAATTTGTGAGGATAAATATTATTAAGAAATCCTCAAACGCTCCAATTCATAGAGTAACATTATCCAAGGAATTTAAAAATCTCATGCAAGGGGCGCCTGGGTGGCGCAGTCGGTTAAGCGTCCGACTTCAGCCAGGTCACGATCTCGCGGTCCGTGAGTTCGAGCCCCGCGTCAGGCTCTGGGCCGATGGCTCGGAGCCTGGAGCCTGTTTCCGATTCTGTGTCTCCCTCTCTCTCTGCCCCTCCCCCGTTCATGCTCTGTCTCTCTCTGTCCCAAAAATAAAATAAAAAATGTTGAAAAAAAAAAAATTAAAAAAAAAAAAAAATAAAAATCTCATGCAAAATTTCATGTAAACAAAGTAATTATATGCACAGTTTTGTGCCTTAAATTAATTATTCATTAAGCCTTCTAGATTTTTATATATCATAAAATCAGAGAGTTGTCAGCAATATCAAGGATCATGTAATCTAGTACCACCATCATTTCACATATAAGATTACTATTTCTTCAGTTTTTTGCTTACTATTTCAGGTTTTACATTAAAACACTTTTTTGCAAATTTGATACTGAAAACAAATCTCAAACTTTTTCACTATAAAATGGCAAAATGTACAAAATTTGAAAAGAATGCTCTGCAAAAACCAGGAAGCATGAGGAATGAATTTGGGAATATCCAGAGGAAATAACATGGACATAAAAATATAAACAATCAAGAAATATTTAAAGAGATGGTGTATTTGTAGTGCAACAATAAGTACCTTAATTTACTTCAAATATGTAAGTAAAAATAAATTATATAAATTAAATGAGAACGGGCAGATGGGGTAGTCCTTTTAAATGCATCACCTTTTTCAAAAAAGTCTGGTTATTAGTATTTTTTGCCTCTACATTTAAAAGTACTACTTTCAAAGAACTATTGTGCACAATGAAATGCGGTATACAGATGTATTTAATATTATAATTATCATGTCAACATATTAGAACCTTAACATTTAAACTTACCACAGTTAAACTAATATAACCATTTTCTCCTGAATTGAAAACTAACTCATTTGGAAGTTTAAGCATTTTTAAAAACAGGACTTACTGGTATAGAGATTTTTTTCAAATTACAGTCCTTTTCCAGGAGCTCATATACATATTTCGTGATGATCTAGGTAGGGGGGGAAAAAACACATTAAGATGTAATGTCATCCATTATCAAAACCCACATGAATTATTATGTTATTACTCTGAATGAGTTTCTATCTTTGAATGTTTTCCCTCCAGTTTTATTGAGAAATAATTGACATGCATCTCTGTAAGTTTAAGGCATTACAGCATGATGGCTTCATCTACATACACTGTGAGATGATTACAACAGGTTCAGCTAACCTCCAACTTCTCATGTAGATAAAACAAAAAGAAAATAAAGAACAAAAATTTTAAAAAGGAAAAAAACTTTCTCCTTGTGATGAGAACCCTTAGGATTTATTCTCTTAAAAACTCCTCTATGTATCCGACATAGTGATCATGTTGTACACTACATCCCTAGTACTTACTTATTTCATAACTGAAAAGTTTTGATACTAAATTTGGAGACTTCTTACTGATTACCTGTGATGGCATACTTCTTGCTGCTGTGTGAATAACTGTGAACCTTAATACTAAAATTTAGGGCCACTTAATATAAACTCACAAAAATATACAAGGACTTTCTGCTTTTCAAGGCAATACTCTGCTTTTTTCAGTGTTTCTAGAACCTATTTCCTTACAATTTCCATATAGGAATAGTATCTGATTTGTATTTCCATATAGGAATTTGTATCTTGACTAAATTCTAACACCTCTTTTGTATTTACTGAATCAAAAAGTAAAAGATCAGAGGTATTCTAAACAAAAAAAAGGAAAATTATTCCAGAAAAATCTGGCACCAGTTAGTATTATTGTTTGCAGCAGGCAGAAACACAGTTCCCCAAAGATGTCCACACTCTAACTCCTGGAACCTATTCATATTTTATGTTACATGGTAAAAGGAACTTTGCAGATATGATTAAGGTGAAGGACCAGAGATGGGGAGATTTTCCTGGATTATCCCAATTGGCCCAATCTAATCCTTTAACTCCTTAAAAGTGGAAGATCATAGAAGAAGAAAGGGATGTAAAGTGAAAAGACCTTGAATGGTCACTGCTGGTTTTGAAGTTGGAGGAAGGAGACCATAAACCAAATGTGGTGGCTTCTAAAAGGCACGATAACCTTTAAACAGCCAGTAAGAAAACAAGACCTCAGTTCTGTATTTACAAGGAACTGAATTCTGCCAACAACTCAAATAAGCAGTAAGTGGATTCTCTCCTAGAGCCTCCAAAAAGGAATATAGCCTGTGCATACCTTGATTTCAGTCTGGTGACAATCATACTGAACCTCTGACCTACAGAAGTAGGAGGTAGTATATTTGTGTGGTTTTAAGCCATTGAATTTACAGTAATTTGTTACCGCAAAACTAGAAAGCTAATGTACTATTTCTATGAAGAACAGGAAAGAGAATGAGGAAAGAGATGCTGAGTAAAAGCAATGATTTAATAGATTTCAATGGTCATTTTAAGGAGTGTCGTTCCCTCAAAAAAAAAATCTTTAATCATCTATGCACAATATCTCAGAGGATAATTTTAGCAGCAACATAATTAAAAGTCAAATTTTATGAAGCAAAATAAGAAGATGATTTTTTTTTTTTTAGAAAATTAAGATGTCAATTGCTTTGGTGCTGTATTCTGTAACCTAAAACAGACTATCCTGCTTTCTTGAAGGAGGTCAAAATCCTTTCTTCTATGTATATCTATTAATTCATTTTGAAAGAGTATAGTAGATGCATGCTAGAACATCGCTTCCTTGACTAATAATGATAATTTCAAATGCTACAACACTCACTACACTAGAATGAGGCAGTAATTAATAGTTACTAATCAAATAGTATTCCCATATCTTAATGTAGTAGTTAAAATTATGTTCATTATACTGTTACCCGAAGGCAGCAGTGTTGTAAACTGGAAAAAATAAACTAAAAATATGTAGGGTCAGACAAAAGTATGTATGAAGTCATATAATGCTCTGCCACTTCAAGAAAAATAACTAAATGAGATTAGCTAAAATGAGTAGCTTATAATTTCCAAAAATTTCCTATTACCTATGAATAACAAAAAATCCTTACATTGAAAGCAATAATAAAACCAATTAAACTTAGTTCAAACCCAAATGACTTCTACCACTAAGCAAAATACTTCAGAGATGTAATTTGAGAATTCAATAATTAAACTATTTCAGCAGTTCATACCTTGTCAATATGAAATACAATATTACAATTAATTCTCAACTTTCCTCTACACCATAATATAAAACAATTCAAACACTAGCTTAAGAATTAAAAACAGTAGGGGTACAGCCTTAAAGACAGAGTCTCCAAACTTTCGTGAATTTTATTTCTAGGAGCCCTACTAGGTTCTCTCTGTGAAGACTAGAGAAAAATCCCTTTCTGCTTCTAGCAGTGGTAAGGGAAAAGTAATCATTTAAAAATATTCTAGACCTTTCTGTCTTCCTTAATAAGGCCTGCCCATAAGAGAAACTATTTTACCAGAGCCTAATTGACATGAGGGAAGGGAAATGCCCAATTCAGGCTCCCTAAAAGACTGAGACCTAATGAAGAATAGAGTATTTCCTCCCACACCTCACTACATGATCCTCAGATCTGTAGTGTTCCTATAAAATAACAGGGAGTTATAGCTAAAGAACTGTAGGAGTCACACCCTGTTTAAGGTCTCTAGGAAAACTCAAAGAAGGAAGATAGAAACTAAGCAGAGGAAATTTTAGCCTTGGACACGAAAGCTATATAGCAAATAGAAAACACAACCTAACTCTTAGCCAGATGAACATAAAACTTCAAACTAATGATCCACCTACCAAAGTTCCTTTTACCCAAAACAGCATGCCCAGGTTTCAACAAAAAATAACCAGCCATAATAACAGACAAAAAGAAACAGTCTGAAGACATAAATCGAGCATCAGAACCAGACTCAGGGCAGAAAATTTGGAATTATCAGACTTAGAATTTAAAACAACTATGATTACATGCTGAAAAATTTACTGGAAAAAGTGGGCAATATAAAAGAATAGGTAAATATGTAAGCAGAGAGATGGAAACTCTATGAAAGAATTAAAAAGAAATGCTAAATAAAAAACACATAACAAAAATAAAGAATGCCTTTTATGCACTCATCAATAAACTGGACATGGTTGAGGGGAAAAAAAAAAAAAAAAGAATCAGAGTTTCCAGATATGTCAATAGACACTTCCAAAACAAAAATGTAAAGAGGAAAAAAAAAAACAATGAAAAAGTGGAACAGTTTATGTGAGTGGGACAATTGTAACAGGTTTAACATATGTATAATGGGAATACCCGAAGGAGGATAAAAAGAAAGGAATAAAAGAACTATGTGAAGTAAAATAATGGCTCAGAATTTCCCAAAGTTAATGACAGACACAAAACTACAGATCCAGGTAGTATAGAGAACTCCAAAAAAGATAAGTACCAAAAACAATACCTAGTTTTATCATATTAAAACTGCACAAAACCAAATATAAAGAGAGTATCGGGAAAGAAGGTGCACCAGGGACAAGGGGGATTTGGAGAAGTGGGGAATGTGGGGGAATTTAGCTACAGAAGAAAAAGGATAAGAATTACATCACACTTCTCTTAGAAACAATGTAAGCAAGAGGACTGAAATATTGAGTGTTGAAAGAAAAAAACCCATCAGTCTAAAATTCTGTATCTAATAAAATCATGCTTCAAAAATGAAAGAGAAATAGACTTTCTCAGACAAAAAAAAATTGAGGGAATTTTTTTGCAAGTAGAACTGCCTTGCAAAACACACTATAAGAAATTATTCAGAGGGAAAGAAAATTATATAGGTCAGAATGTACCTAAAGAAAGGAATAGTATGAGAGAAAGAACCAATAAAGGTAAAATATACTTTTAAAAATTTTCTTATTCTTAATTGATCTAACAGGTAACAGTTTGTGCAAAATAACAGCTAGAATGTATTTTGTGATTATAGCTTATAGAAAAGTAAAATGAACGACAGCAAGGTTATTAGTTACGGGAGACAGAAACTGAGAACACTCTGTTATAAATACTGGCACTACCTGTGAAACAGTATGCTGTTACTTGAAAGGAACAGCAGAAAGAAAAAAATTACTACTGACCATTTTCCTGGATTTCTTTTAATTCCTAAGAAGAAGCCAGATATACAAAAATAAAACCACCATGGAAAAGATAGAAAAATAATTTTAAGACTATATATTCATGAAATTGATTGTTGGCTACCAAGAGAATAATGCTTTCTAAGGAATTAGAGTCTAACTTTTTCTAGCTCAGGGCTAATTGATCTAGAAACTAGACAAAGTTTTAACAAAGTGAGGAGGAATGATCAAAGAAATAGGCCACAGAAGGAAGGAAAATGAAGTCTGATATACACTCTCAATGAGGTACTTCCAACAGAAAAGATATGTTCACTCTGCAATAAATTTACCTTAGAGACTTATTGAGCAATTGCTGTGTGTTTATAATGTATTTCATACATTTCAGCTTTATTTCTGATCCTTAAACAAGAAGTGAACACTGGTACCCTTTACCACTACAAAAGCACTAAAATTATTCTGGTGGCGTGGGGGAGTACAGTGGGTGACACTAAGAAGCTACCCAGAATACATTTCAGACCCTTTTGGAACTGGATTTAAGAAATTAAGTGAGATGATAAACATATACGGCAAGAGATATGACTGGTTAAAAGAGAATTAATATAAATAAGTGAAAATATAAAGTTCACTTTACTAAATTGTAAAGCTTCCGTTCTTTCTTACTCTGAAGAAAATCCTCTCATTAGCAACAAACTAAATTTGGCCTGATTGACTCACAGCAATAACAATTTTTATTTCACAACTTTATTAAAAATATAAGATAAAAACTTGTCTATTGGGCTTATTAGAAGAGTAAGAACTTCAGCCCAAAACACAAAACGACAAACCTCATAAATTGTTAGTCATATATACCCCTAAAGAGAATAACTAAATGTTAAGAGTATCCTGATTTGAGGTGCAAAGGTAAATAAAATGAACTGAAAGAAAAATTCTGAAAGATTTAACTATATCTCTGCCTCCTGCAATCAAAGAAAACATCAGAAAATAGACTCCATAGGTTACCTACCTGAATTATGAATTAATAAAATTTGAATTTTAAATGTTTTAAAAGGAACAGCTTTTAAAGAGCCTTAGGCTAATCAACCTGGTAAAAATCTAGTTCTAAATGACAGAATGAAATTAAATGATTTTTACAGTAAAGCAACGGTTTACTCTCAGTTCCTACTTAACATAATAACGTACATGGTATTTTTATTAAATAGATATTTATAGAACAGTTGAAAACAGCTTAGTTCTACCTAAGCATCTCCTTTTAATATTATTCATTTAATTAGAAAGCTCTGATTTCACAAATAAGTCAAGAGAAGTCAGTGTAGAAGTGTGACTTATAAATGTATCACAAATGTAAAAAAAGTTTGATATTATGAGGTTTTACCATATTGGAAGTTTGACAATATTTTGGAGAGAGTTTTGCTTTTAATACAATCCATTCTAAATTATATCTATTATGTGTTGCTCAGTTCCACTTCACTTATTAATAAAAATAGCACTTAAGAAGCTCCAAGGTGGGGATGTTTTGAGCAAGATGGCAGTGGACTAGGAGGACCCTAGGCTCGTCTAGTCCCACAAACACAACTAGATAACTATCAAATCCTCCTAAACACCCCAGAAATCAACCCGAAGATTAACAGAGCAAACTCCACAATTAAACGGAGAAAAGAGGCCACAATGAAGATGTATGTTCATCAAAAGGAAAAAAAAATTTTTTTTAATTAAGAATAAAAAACTCCATGGCTTTTAATAAATCAGTCTTACTCATTTTGTTTCTAAACAAATAAAGTGCAATTGGTAGGGAATTTTAGCTCTAAGCAATGACTTGACTTAGAACATGTTGTCCCCAAAACAGAAAGTTAGAAATATTCAATGTAACTTTTACTTTTAGGGCTCAACAATGGATAGCTTTATTTCGGCATAAAATTCTAGATCAATAATTATTTTCTCCAGTATTTTCTGGTTTTCATAGATGCAGTGAAAACTTCTGCTATAGGTCTAACTGAGCTTGTAGGTAATCAGGCTTCATTCTCTGGTTTCTTTTATAATGTTCTCTATGTCTTTCATAGACTTCAGATTCACTATCATGTCTAGGTGTGAATTTTGTCTTATTAATCTTCTTGAGGACTCAGTGTTCTTCCTGAATCTTTCACCAATTCAGAATACTACCTCTTTAAGTCTTATTTCCTCTACTTGATTACATTCCTTGAGAATAAAGACTATAGCTTGCACTTGATTATACCTCACACAAAAGTGGGATTAGGTACCCAATAATCTTTTGTTGATTTTTATTTTTCTCTAATTATTCACTACTGAAATAGCAGAAACAAGCCTAAAAAAGAGAACCTTGTAACCCAGTTGACTACTTATTTATCCTCCCAATTCTTTCTGGGGATTTCTTAGTCTCATAAATTTCAGACTAAAATATTTGATACAATACACATGGTGTTCTCAGATTTTAAGGTGAAAAACAGTAGCTAATATGAACAAGATAGACTTTAATTTGGGGCATTTTATAATATTTTATTTGCTGTTTATTTGCAAAAATATTGCAGCTAAAATTCAGCATGGCTGATTCCAAATCTAGTTTATGTTGTTTTGAGAGTGACTTTTACCACTAGGTAATTTGAGCATCTGTAGTACTTTTATTGTCAGAAACACTGAATGAAATACTAGTTTCCAGAGTATGCCACTTCTACAGCTCCTCCAGCCTCAACTCCTTCTTAATTACTATCTCTACATCCTCATAGATATAAGATACCTAGTCACTTTATAGTGCTAACTGTAAGAGTGTAATTCAGCATCAGTTTCATGTTACTGGCGTAGGAAGTGGGTAGGAGATTCTTGGCTACCTCTGAGAAAAGTCATCTCCCTTCAGTTTTTGAGGTTGTGGTTTGGTGAATGCACTAAGAGCTTAGTAGAAAGAAATCACCTACAGTTCCCTCCTTTCTAAGGTCTCATTATTCTGTCTTAGGGCTTCACCTGAGCTTTGATTAATTAAAAATTTCTTGATATCAGTATATGCACTTCTATTTGTTGCGTTGCATGTGTGTGTGTATCTCATATATTTTAATATGTATTTAAAATTTACAAATATAATAAAACCTTGGTTTGTGAGCATAATTCATTGCGGAAACATGCTTGTAATCCAAAGCACTTGTATATCAAAGTGAATTTCCCCAGAAAAAATAATGGAAACTCAGATGATTCATTCCACAACCCAAAAAATATTCATATAAAAATGATTACAATACTGTAATATAATACAAACTAAAAAAGAAAATACAAAATATACAGAAAAATAAACAAATAACCTGCACTTACCCTTGAGAACCTTTGTGGCTGGTGTGAGGGAAATCAGAGAGAAGAGGGTTATTGTGTAGGATGCCTTTTACTATCACTAATGGATTCACTGCTACCTATTGGCTCGATGGAATCTTTTTCTTTCCTTGCAAGTTTAACAAGGAACCTATCCAATGACACTTGCTTTTGCCTCCTTTTGAGGACCATGGAAACGCAACATTGTATTGATGATTACCCACAATCCCGGAGAGAGAGAGAGAAGAGCCATTGGCTCAGTTGTGATCATGTGACATTCAACATCACATACTAATTATTGAAAGACATTGCTCGTTTATCTAAAGTTAAAATTAGAAATGTTTGCTCCTCTTGCAGAACACATGCAGAACAAGTTACTTGCCATCCAACGTTTTAGTGTATATCCATCCATATAGATAAGACGATATAGGTGTATATCTACATGAGTGTATACACACCCAAGCACATATACATATATATGTATATCTTATTTATTTCGATACTGACCTATCTACAGAGACTAAAAACTAGCAATATACATATGCATGTATATGCACAGACACAAACACATTTGCTGAGAGACTAAGCAATGACAAAGCCACCAAGGCACAGATCTTGGTGTGTATGTGGTATATTTATGTATGTATACATATGTAAACGTTTTTCTAATATAAGTAACCAAAGCTCATTGGAGAGAGGGTTGATTCAGAAGCTTGGGCTTTATATGCCATTCTCCATTAGAAGGAACCAAAAATCCTAAGAGAAGAGGTTGATTTGGGGTTTGGTTGGACAGAAAATTGAAATCTGAAAAAAAGGGTTTTTTTTTTTTTGTACCAAAAAGTAGGTTATACTGAAACAGCAATGAATAAATGTTAAAAGAACACAAAAAACTGCTTGACAAGAATCCTTCTGGCCAAATGTGGAATGATTTGGATGTTAGAATGATGACAGCAACAGAGTATACAGCTCACTGAATAAGAATCTATGAGTCTGTAATAATATAAAGAACTGAATGAATAAAGTAAATAAAAAAATAAAAAGCTCTTTTTATTATTATTTCTTATTTAGAGAGAGAGAGAGAGAGAGCGAGCATATGCAAGGTGGGGAAAAGGCCAGAGGGAAAGAGAGAATTTTAAGCAGACTCTACACTCACCATGGCGTGGGGAGCCTAATGTGGGTCTTCATCCCACGGCCCTGGGATCATAACCTGAGCCGAAATCAAGATTGGACACCCAACTGACTCAGCCACTTAAAAGAAAGCTCTTTTCTTATATAGAATGCCAACTAACATATATAGGAGAAATCATGGAAATTAAAAAACATCAGTGGATGCTAAAAGTAATAGGTCAAAGTTTCATAAAGAAGATAGTCTCAAGTATCTGTCCAAAAGTACTTATTTACAGAGAGAAAAATTATAATAACATATGGTATGATCTAATAGACATCACGAGTATCAGAGCAACCAAAACAAAAATGCACTCTTTTTTTAAAAATTTGAATATAGTTGGCATATAATATTCGTATCAGGTATACAGCATAGTGATTCAACATTTATATATATTTTGAAATGTTCAGCACAATGTCTACTCAACATCTGTCACCGTATAATGTTACTACAATATTACTGACTACATTCATTCAAAATCATGTACTCTTGATATCATACACGCAGGACAAAAAGTCACTTCCAGCGTACTTCTGTCAAAAATGCATAATCTGAATGTAATCATGAGAATACATATGACAGCCTGAACTCTTCAAAAAAATATCAATGTCAAGAAATATAAAGAAAGGCTAAAGAATGATTCCATAGTAAAAGAGAATAAAGGGACATAACAATTAAATGCAGTGTGCAAACCTGGATTTGATCCTGGACTTGAAAATTAGCTATCAAGTACATTATATAACAACTAGCAAAATTTAAACGTGGCCTGTAGACTGCATTATACTGAATCAAAACAAAAAAATTCCCGGGGCGCCTGGGTGGCTCAACTGGTCAAGCATGTGACTTCAGCTCAGGTCATGATCTCACGATTTGTGGGTTCTAGCCTTGCCTGGGGCTCTGTGCTGACAGTTCAGAGCCTGGATCCTGCTTCAGATTCTGTGTCTCCCTCTCTCTCTGTTCCTCCTCTGCTCATGCTCTCTCTGTCTCTCAAAAATAAATAAACTTAAAAATAAAAAATTTCCTGATTCTGCTAATTGCACTGTAGTTATCAAGAGAATGTCCTTGTTCTTCGAAAATATACACAAATGTATTACTAGTAAAAGGGCATGATGTTTCCAACTTACTCTCAAATGGTTCAGAAAAATAATTATATAATATATAATATACATGATTCCTTATAATCATGCAACTTTTCTGTAAGTGTGAAATTATATCAAAACACAAAGCTATTTTAAAATTTCCCAAACTGTTCATATTCCTACTTCAGGTGCTACTGACACTGCATCTATTTTCACAAGTATTTCAACTGAAATGTGGCAGATGACAAATAGGATAACAACAATTTGCTTTCATTAAAACATTTTAATTTCTTGAAATGTTATGACAAGACCACAACTATACTATATGGAGATAATTTTCATCCATTACTGCTTGTCAAAATCAAGGACTCAATGGAGTAAGTCTTAGAGTTTGCTAAGTTTGTACCACTGCTTACCTCCCACCTCAATTTCTAAAATTCTGTTAACTTCCCCCATTATTCTTTAAACTCAATTCAAATGCTGCCTCTTACTTGAAGTTTTCACTTATTCTGCCAATGAACTCTACCATTCTAATGAAATTTAGTGTTCCATTTTGATTATCTCACATTCTCATTTGCCCACTGAAGTGAGCACCTTAAAAGCAAGAATTATAACCTACTCTACTTTATCATAGCATCAACCACAGGGTGGATGAGCAATATAACAACAATGAAAGAATGAAAAATGATTGGTAGTGATTGCAAACATGTGACTCTTCAGTTTGTCAAGAACCATAAAAAATACAGGACATGTGAAAATCTGCAAATAACTCAAAAGCTGAACTGATATTCGCCTACTATTGACTGGAAGCCTTACCAATAAATAACACAGTCAGTTAAATAACCCATATTTTGTTATATATATTTTGTACTGTATTCTTACAATAAATTTAGCTAGAGAAGAGAGAATGTTATTAAGGAAATCATAAGGAAGAGAAACTACATTTACAGTACTGTACTGTATTCATTAAACAAAAAAATCTGTGGTGGATTCACACAGTTCAAGACCTGTGTTATTCAAGGGCCAACTGTATTATACTGGGACTCAAAATCATTTAAAATAAAGATCTGACCAGTAAGTCACCTAACGGTTTAGAAAACAACAAAAACTTTTCCCTCTTAATATCCCATTTATCACAACTCTACATTCCATCCTAGCTCCCTCCTAGGGAGGAAGGAAAAGATGGAGGCAGGGAGGGGTGGAGAGGAGGGAGAGATAGAAGCAGAAGGGACGAGGGAAAAAGGAGGAAGAGAAAAAAAAACATAAAATTTCTTAAAAGTTAAAGTTTAATATTATTCAATAATGTCAGTTTGGTTAGACCTACAAGGGTTCCTCTCACATCTTTACATTAAAGAGACTATGGATGGCAATGAGTTCTATGGAATGAACTAAAGTATATTTACCTCAGGTGCATATCCTCTTAAGTCATAACTATCTCTTAAATTTCACTAAAACTGTCTTCATCTGATTGCTATTTTTCCTCTTAAAAGCTTTTATACTTCATTGTCAGTGGGCACATTCTAATCTTTAGTCTTTTAAGGTAACTGCTTTTTCAGCATATCTTTGAAATAAAATTCATTTCTCCAACTTTCCATTAGCATTCTCTGGAGTTCTAGTCTGTATGCCCAGCTGTCCTTCATTTAGATTAGCTTCAGCTCAGATGCTCTCACATTTTCCTTTTACCCCTTCTACAGAAGAGTCGTCCTTATTTTCATATTTTCCCCAATAACCGGATTCTTAAATACCTTAAAGAGCAACATATGTGTAAATGTACCAACGGATACCTCCTCCTAGAGATTTCACGGGCACCTCAAACCGACTATGTTCAAAGTAAATCCATCTATACATATCCAAACTTATTTTCCTCTACTACATTCATCAACTCCATAAATGGCACCACCATCCACCTAACTGCTCAAGCTGGAAGCCTAGAAATCTTCAGTCCTTCTCCTTCATCCTCTGCTTACAATCAATCAAGTCCCTCAAGCTAAAACTTGAAGACCTCCACATTTCCTCATTCTACTCTCACCATTCTAGTCCAATGTAGTCTACCAAAAGGTATATCCCTTCCTTAATTAGTTCTGTATCTCCCTTCTGCTATACTTAATAACTACTCCCTTCAAATCCTATTTACTGTTAGCAGGCATATTTCTCATTTAAAAATGCAAATCTGGGAGCACCTGGCTGCCTCAGTCAGTAGAGCACATGACTCTTGATTTCGGGGTCCTGGATATGAACCCCACATTGGATGCGGGGCCTACTTAAAAAGAATAAACAAATATTTAAAAATGCAAATCAGATGACTTCCCAGTGCTATTAGTGTAAGACCCCAATCCTTAGATTGTGCAACAACCTGTCTGAACTGGTACTGCCTACTTCTCAAGTTTCATTTACACTACTCTCTTTCCTCATTTTCTGTCTTATGTAGCCACAGGATTCTTCTGAATTCTCAGGATCTTTTCCAAGTCACAACCTTTGCAAACAATGTGGCTTTGCTTGGAATGGTCTTCCTATTCTTTGCTTATTTAGTTTAACATCTTCCTTGCCTGGCCCCCGAACTACCCACACAGGTAAGAATCATGCATTCCTCTTTCCTAACACTTAGATCATCAATGATGTTTTTCCCAAAATATGTCTTTGCCATTAGATTTGGAGCTTTGGAAGAGGAGCAACTACATATATTTGTCTCAGGCTGAATATCTAAAGCCTAACTCATGTAATGGAAACTGAATTATTTTTTGAATCAACAGCAATAATAATAGCAAACACTCAAACTAACACTCACACTAACCTAAGTTCCTTTAATAAATCTTTATTCCTGTAATCTTCACAGGAACTCTATAAAGAAGGAAACCAAAGCTTTAAAAAGGTTATGTAAGCTACCCATGGTCACATAGCTAAATAAGTTTTGGAGTCTGTATTCAAACCTATGGAATCTGCCTGCCCTAAAGTCTAGAATCTAGTCTGACTTTATATGATACACTTCATGTCCTATGTTACAAAGTCAATAAAGATGTTAAGAGAGAGTGTGATGTAAAACTGAAGTTAAAAGGTTTTAGTAAACTAATACCAGCACACAAGAACAGAAACACAAAAGGATGTTTAAAGTGGTGTAAGTCTCTGTGGCAGGTAAAATAAAAGTAATTTTAATTGTTTAAATTAGACATTCCTTTTTTTTTATATATTCACTTGGATGTTTTATTTTTTATGGTGATTTTATTTTTTTCCCCTTTTTTAAAGTTAAATTTTTGTTAGTTAACATACAGTACAATATTGGTGACAGGAACAGAATTAAGCAATTCATCACTTACATACAACACCCAGGGCTCATCACACCAAATGCCATCCTTAGTACCCATCACCCATCCAGTCCATCCCCCACCAACCTCCCTCCATCAACCCTGTTTGTTGTCTGTCTTTTTAGAGTCTCTTATGGTTTGTTTCTCTCTCTTTTCTCCTGCCCCTCCCAACTTCACATATGTTCATCTGTTTTGTTTTTAAATTCCACACGAGTGAAATCACATGGTATATTAGTCCTTCTCTGATTGACTTATTTCACTTGGCATAATATATTCTAGCTTCATCCAAGTCATTGCAAATGGTAAGATTTCATTTTTTGATGGGTGAGTAATACTCCACTGCATACCACATGTTCTTTATCCATTCATCTGATGATGGACATTTGGGCTCTCTCCATAGTTTGGTTATTGTTGATAATGCTGCTATAAACATTGGGGTACATGTACCCCTATGAATCTGTTATTTGTATCTTTTGGGTAAATACCTAACAGTGTAATTGCTAGATCATAGGGTAGTTCTATTTTTAGTTTCTTGAGGAATTTCCATACTGTTCTCCAGAGTGGCTGCACCAGTTTGCATTCCCACCAACAGTGCAGGAGGGTTTCCCTTTCTCCTCATCGTTGCCAACACCTATTGTTTCTTGTGTGGAGTCCAGAAAATGAATAGAGAGAAAAAGGAGCAGAAGGTTTATAAGAGCAAATTATAGCTGAAAAATTCCATCGTTTGGTGAAAGACACAGACATCAAAATCCAAGAAGCACAGATAACTCCCATCAAATTCAACAAACCACTTATGAAAGAGACTGAAGAGGACACCAAGAAATAGAAAAACATCCCATGTTCATGGACTGGAAGAACAAACATTGTTAAAATGTTTTATTTGAAGACAAACTGTGGTAAATTAGGGATGCCTATTGTAAACCCTAGGGCAATCAACAGTGAAGTCAAACAAAGTGGCAGAATTAATAGCCAAAAGGAGGTAAAATGGATTAGTACCCAAAACACAATATATTAAGTTAGATTTATTACTTTATTTTTTATTATTTTTTAATGTTTGTTTACTTGTGAGAGAGACAGAGTGTGAGAAGGGGAAGGGCAGAGCAACAGGAAGACACAGAATCTGAAGCAAGCTCCATGCTCTGAGCTGTCAGCACAGAGCCTGACACGGGGCTCAAAGCCACAAACCATGAGATCATGACCTGAGCTGAATGAAGTCGGACACTTAACCGACTGAGCCACCCAGGTGCCCCTAGAGTTATTACTTTTAGCTAAGGTTTTCCTTAAGATTGAAAGGATGAATTTCTAAAGAAGTCTCTAATATACACTAGTCATTTGCCTACTTCTTTTTGTATAGACATTAATTATACAGTTTCTCCATGTATGAAAACTAAGGGGACTCAGAATAAAGGCATTCTAGAAATTCAATAAAGACCATTCTGCCAAAAAAAAAAGTCATAGATTCCTACTTAGACAAAATACAGTATTCTTTACAAACCCAAATGTTAATTTTTATCAGTCAGAATGACAATATCAAAAGAATAGGAATGAAAATTTAAATTAAGGCTCAGAGGTAAATCTTTTCTCAGAGTATGAGAATATAACCGTTTTGAATACAATTCAAGACATTTTAAAAGTAGATTTCATTCTGGGAAAGATCTAGCATCAAAAAAATGTTCCTACTTCTAAAAACCATGTAGGAAACTAAAACACCTTTCCAATGATCCCTAAACAGTTTCAAAAAGTAAACTCTAAAGGATTATATATTAATTTAATGAGTACATGCTAAAGAGATTAGTTGTCAATAAAATACAAAACTTCTTAAACTGAAAAAATATCTTGTATCTTGGCTTGTTAAAAGCAAATGAACTAAAAAAAATTATCTTAAATATATAATATGTAATTTCAGTAATATCTGAAAGCTATTTTATTATATAAAATATTTTGCTTTGGAGAGCCTTACCAGCTGGTACCATTTGCCCAGAGAGACAGCTGTTTTTTAGTTTTCCTATCTCAGCACGTTTCCAACTGTCAGTTCTAACTGTGTGCAATCCCATAGTGACAGAAAACTTTAAGAGAAATGGCTCATTAACTGTGAATCTACGAAGTCCACTCTCTTCAGTGAATTCAAATTAAATCCACAGACTTGCTAGCTCATAAGAGAATTCCCCATACATTTTTTGTTGTTCTTTTGCACTGTTGACTCAAAGTAAAATATTCACACCATCTACTATAAAATATTTTGCTCAGTCCTATAAATGCACTAATATAAAAAATGTTAGTGAAAGTATATCTTCAAAAATTATGAATTAAAGAGCTATTTTAATAATATAAACATTTCCCAATTCTATTACAATGTAAGTAGTTTACAATTTTGCAGAGAGAGTACTGTGGACAGTAAAGCCCAAATTTGAAATGTATAATAGGTGCTTAGAAAATTCCCAGTAACAACTCTAAGAGGAGAGAGATATTAAAAGTAAAGAAGTAAATAGGATATCTCTTTATTATCTTATAGACTGCATTAATTCCTGACTAAATCTTTCACCTGTTGTCTGTGCCAAGTTTATCTGCCAGCTGTTTTTACTTCCCAGTTGTCAATACTCACACTGTATTTTTCTTTAATATTTCTACCAAATCAACCATTACCAAACATCAGTTGTTTGAGCAAGTTGTCAAGCTCCAGAAGATATCAGGTTCAGCCATACTAGGTTTTAGCCAACAAACGTTTTATCAGACACACTACTTGTGCCCCTGAGTTGATTTTAACATTAGCATAGCACAAAAAACAGTTTCTAGGAGCTAGATGGGAAATCAGTATAAATGAACACTAAATATGTTTTCTAAGTACCCGGGGAGAGCTTCAACTAGTTATTCTGCATTCAGTGAGATATTTCAGGACCCTAACCAAACCTGAAAAATACACAAAATCTTTTCACATAGTATACTCTACATACTTTGTAGCAATCAAAATCCAAATTTAATCTTAGGTTTGCAAAACCTAGTATCTGTAAACATTTTCAAAACCTAGTCTTCCCTTTTCCAAGTTATATCTGTTCTAACTCCTAGACAAAGTTACTCTAGAAAAAGGAGTTCAAATGCCCTTGAAATATATCACTTTCTAATTCAAGATTTGATAATCTCATGTAATCAATGAACCTCTGCCTCAGACTATTTCACCTGTAAAAATAGTACAGACACAACTTTCAGCAACTAGAAAATATTTTTAACCGACTTACAGTCAATGACTTACACTATTTTTTGCTCAGGTATTCTCTACAACTTTGAATATTGTTATACTGACCCCAAATAGTCATTCTGAATAAATTAAGTTCCAGAATTCTGTCTAAATTCTATTATCACACTGCAAAATAATCAGAATCCCTCTGCTCTGATCAAACAGTTCACAAATACCCAAGAAGAGTTCTCAATAGTGTATGTATCTGTATACACACATACGCTTACATATATGAATATGGATATGTGTAGATGCATGAGTGCATTCCCAAAGGAAAAGAGGTTCAAGAAACAATTTGTGCAGTCTTTTCTTTAAAAATTGGAAAAAAAACTGACAAATTCATGAAGAAGAATAAAATAAAGAGTGTAATGAGAAGTCCCATCTGCCTATGACATAATAGCCAAGCATGATTTTTTAGAATCTTTTTCCTTTAACTAATTTAACAAAATGTTCTTAAAACCTAGAGAGTATTGAGATGGGGTGGGGGTATCAATTAGCATACATTTTGGAAGTCAAATATAGTTTATTGGTAATAGAACTTACCCTAATTTTCATTTCTATTATTTCTAAAATCCTAATCAATTTTGTGGAAAAGAAGAAAGTAAAAAGATGTACAAGCTTACAGTATACCCATTCTTCTTCTGGCTCATGAAAGATATATTTGTAAAATATTTGTATATAAAAAGATCCCTATATATGTTGCAAACTACATTTCATGCAATATATACTCTGCATTAAATATCTACCTGAATAAAGATTTTTTTCCCAGAGTGCAGAAAGATAAAAATTTAGTATAAAAGGACATTGGCTCGGAACAACATACCAGATGAACATAAAAGGTTAATTTTAATAATCAAATTCATAATTCATCTAATCTAGGAAATGCCAAGAATAGTTTAAAGAGATATTCCATTTAACATGAACTAATGCACCAACTGTCAGTAACAGTGAAGATGACTAAATGATCCTGAAATACAATATGCTTGTGTTTAATGACATCAGTAGACATGTAGGAAATTTGCAGTATATTATTTGCCCAGTTACTGTGCTGCTTGTAAAACCATTACTAGACTACAAATCTTATTCTACTTTTAGAACTGCCCGTGATCCAAGAAAAGAAAAAAAAAATAGCACAAAACATATTATTCTTTTCTTAGACAGGTACATTTCGGTGAAAACGCAATTTTAAGAATGTTATGCTTTTGTTTCTGGCACAGAAAAACCTCTCTAAGCATTATTCATATTATTTCTCTCCCCTAAACTTAACATACTTTAATGCCATATGGGCACAAATTTACTTCTGTTCATTTAAACTTGCAATTAAACTTTATAACATAGAAAACTGCTAAAGTAAAATAATCCCATTCCACTAAAAGGCTTTTTTTTTTTCTTTAAAATAACATGGATGATGTGCCAAATGGCTGGGGTGGTAGCTCATTATACCTTCAGAGAGAATCCAAGTTTGAGGCTTATCTTGGGTTCTCACACGTAGTGGCAAAACCTTGGAGTGCTATGAAGGGTTAGAAAGGGCAGATCTAATGCCTGAATTGAGTGAATACATTCAGAGAGCATTGGTTTTTTAGTAATCTAACGAGCAATGCATTAGTATATTCATCAATGCATTCTAACTTTTTAAATAACAAAGTCCATTGTATCTAAAATACTCAAACCATTTCTTTACAGAAAGAATCCTTAATGTTACTCAGGAAATATTCTTATTTTTTTTAATCTATGTCAACATTTAAAGTCATGAAATCCCATTTAGAGACTGAAAAATAATTTGTGAAATTCCAATTAACAGGGAATCAGAAAGTCAATATATTGTCAAAGAAGTAAGCAGCAGGATCTGGTCCAGCATATCAATAATCATAGATATAGATACAGATATAGATATAGATATAGATATAGATATAGATATAGATATAGATTCATAAAATGGGTACATGAGAACATAAGGCAACCACAGTTATAGGAGGAAGATCAAACAAAGATTTCTAAGGAATCAGGCAGAGATATGGAGTGAAAAGCCTGGACACATTAAACAACATTCTCTACTGTGTCTTCAGTACTAACAGTGATAGTTTTTTACTCCATATATAAAGAGTCTGAATAATGTTGTTAGAACAATTATTCAGTGTTAACAACTGTACACAAATTCCAGCTGTCAGTAACATGACGAAAAGACCAAAATATAGATGACTTCGAAAGCAAAAATAAATACTGCCTTTTTGAAACTGAAATGGAGTCACATATCTAATTATATTAATCAACTTCATAAAATGCATCCACAAAAAACCTACACCTAACACTATACTTGATGGTGAAAGATTGAATGCTTTCTTCCCAAGACAAGGAACAAGACAAAGATTTGTACTTTTAACACCCTTATTCAACAACACTGTGGTAGAAGGTTTAGCCAGTGCAATAAGATAAGAAAAGAAAAGAAGAGATATACAAATCAGAAAGTTAGAAATGAAACCGTCACTATTTGCAGATGATATGTTATTTACATAGAAACTCCCTAAGATTCTACTAAGGGAAAAAAAAAAATCCTGAAACAAATAAGTGAATGTAGCAAGGAATACAGGATACAAGATAAACTTACAAAAAAAAAAAATCAATCATTTTTCTATATATAGCAATGAAAATATGAATGCTTAACTTAAAAATATAATACCATTCATAATCACTAAAACAAATGAAATATTCTGGTGTACAATTAGTAAGTACTGGACTTATATGATGAAAACTACAAAATGCTGATAAAAGAAATCAACGACATAAAGAAATGCAGACACCTACCATGTTCATGTAATAGTCAACATAAAAAGATGTCAGTTGTCCACAAATTGATAAGCAACTTAATGCTTACATGTTATTAAAATCCAAAAAAGACTCTTGTAAGATACAAACAAGATTATTTTAAAACATATATGAAAAGGTAAAGAAGCTAGAATAGATAGAACAATTTTGAAAAAGAAAAATAAAGTGGGAGGACTCAGTCTAACCCTAGCTACAGCAATGCAAACTGTTGGATATTGTCAGAATGACAGATATATATATCAATGAAACACAACAGAAAACTCATACATTGACACACACATATATGCCCAAGTGAATGTTAAGATAGATATAAAAGCAATTCAATGAAGAAAACATAATACTCTTTTCAAGAAAGGGTCCTGGAATATGTGAATACCCATAGGCAAAAAAAAATGAACCTTGGCCTATAGCTCATAACTTACACAAAACTTAACTAAAACTGGACAATAGATTTAAATATAATATGTAAAACTATAACACTTCTAGGAAAAAACATAAAAGAAAATATGCAAGATGTAGGATTAAGCAAAATCCTTACATTTAATACCAATACCATGATCCATAAAAGAAAAAACTGATAAAACTAGACTTCATGAGAATTAAAAACTTATGTTCTATGAACGATCTGTTAAAAGAATGAAAAGACACACTATACACTGGAAAATCATACAAGTGATTCCCATTACTCATAGTACATAGGTTCAATGAACTCTCCATGAACAGTGAAATAGTTAATACTGAAAGACAGGCTCCTGCAAGACTCTAGTCACAACATTTTCATCAACCAATCAATACAATACAATACAATACAATACAATACAATACAATACAATACTGTTTTACGTGTGTTTCTGTTTAAAGTCACCTTATTTAACATATATTGATTCATTAGCACTGAACTCAAAGTCAGTAGCACCATTAGGTCATGTGTGAACAAAGCTTATCTAACATATATATTTGCTCCATTAGGCACTTCACAGACTCCACGCATTCAAGAACAGTAGATGGCACTTCAACACTATCTTGAAGGTCTTTTTACAGAGAAAAATCAACAACAAAAAGCACAAAAATGGAGGAAAATGTGGCACTAAATATCTGCAAAAAGTACCCTAGTTTACAACAGAAGAGTTAAAACAGGAGGCAGAGCATCAACTTGTTTGACCTCAGCTGGAACATGTGTGTAAGGTGATTCAAAATTTTCACCACTCTGTGCATATCTGTAAATCACTGCAAAAGCACCACAGTATTGGTATTGTTACAAATTAATTTTAGCAAGTAGGTGAATTTGCAAATACAAATTCCATAAATAATGAACACTGACTGTATTTGCAAACCAAATATCTGAAAAAGAATTAGTATCTAAAATATATAAAGAACACATAAAATTTTAGAGTAAAAACCCCAAACAATCCAATTAGAAAAGGACCAAAAGACAATGAGACATTTCACTGAAGAGGGTATACAGATGTAAAATAAGCATATGAAAAGATGTTCAACATAATTAGCTATTGGAGAAATGCAAATTTAAATCACAATGGAATATCATCACACATCTATGAGAATGGCTAAAATAAAAAATAAGTGACAATATCAAGTACTTGGTGAAGATCAAGAGAAAATGGATCACTCACACATTGCTGGTGAGAATGGAAAATGATACAGTCACTCTGGAAAATAGTTTGGCAGTTTTTTAAAAAAATTAAACATGTAGGGGCACCTGGGTGGCTCAGTTGGTTAAGTGTCCAACTTTGGCTCAGGTCATGATCTTGCAGTTCATGAGTTCTAGCCCCAAATCGAGCTCTGCGCTAACAGTTCAGAGTCTACACCAGATCCTCTGTCTCCCCCTCTTGCTGCCCCTCCCCAGCTGACGTGCATGCACACGCCCTCTCTCTCTCTCAAAAATAAATAAAAATTTAAAAAATTAAACACATAACTACTATACGAGCCAGCAACTGCACTCCTGGGCACTATGCCAGAGAAATAAGCAATTATCCTGACACAAACAACCTGTATACAGATGTTTATAGCAGATTTATTCTAACAGTCTCCAACTGGGGTGGGGGGGGGGGAACACAGATGTCCATTCACAGGTGAATGGTTAAAAAGCCATGGTATATCTATACCCTGGAATAATGTTCAGCAATAAAAATAATAATAAAACAAATATTAATACATGCAACAACCTGGATAAATCTTCACAGGCTTATGCTGAATGGAAACAGACAATCTCAGAAGGTTACATACCAACTGTAATCCCATTTATTGAACATTGAAATAATAAAATCATAGTACTGGAGAAATGATTAATAATTACCAGGGGTCAAGAATGGAGGGCACTGAGATGGGCAGGAAGTAGGTATGGCTATAAGAGGACAATATATGAGATCCTACCAGTCATGCAGATGTTCTATATCTTGACTGTATCAATTTCAGATCTGTGGTTTCAATACTGTACTATTATATACAAGATGTTAGCACTGGAGGAAATGGGATAAGGGTCCACTTTTCTAATTATATCTTATAACTGCATATGAATCTACACTATTGCAAACTAAAAAGCTAACGAAAACAGTGAAATGCAGTTGTTTCCAACTATATTATTTAGTGTCTCATACTGGTTTTTTTCTTAATTTTTTTTTTAACGTGTATTTATTTTTGAGACAGAGAGAGACAGAGCATGAATGGGGGGAGGGGCAGAGAGAGAGGGAGACACAGAATCAGAAGCAGGCTCCAGGCTCTGAGCCATCAGCCCAGAGCCCGACGTGGGGCTCGAACTCACGGACCGCAAGATCGTGACCTGGGCTGAAGTCGGACGCTTAACCGACTGAGCCACCCAGGCACCCCTCATACTGCTTTTTTAAGGGAGAAATTTCTAAGTTTTAAAATTCATATTATTTACTTCAAATAAATCAAATATAAGTTAAAAGAGGAGTTATGCATTTTAAAAGATGAGTGAAAGGATAAATTACCTTACAGGAAAATTAAATAAAATATAAAAGTGCTTACACAATAAAAATTTGTTTTTAAACGTCCAGGGTAACAACAGTAATAAAGTACTTCATTACTGTTTCTTCCTCAACTGAAAATGATTTAGCTATTTCAAAATTACAACTAAAATCAAGGTTCAGAGTGCAAGTACAGCACTAATTTAGTTCTACACAATCTAATGTCACAAATTTGATCCAGGTATGAGAAACAGTTATTATTGTGCTTTCTGGACATTGGATGCATTTCTAACAAACCATCTGACAACTGAGTACCCTGTAAGAAAGAGGGAAATGATTTCCAAATCTATTTTTCCTTCCAGAGAAAAGATCAAGGAGGAAAGAGCAAAAACAATCTATAGATTTGGGGATGGTGCACTATCTTTATTTGCAACATAATGCAAAGATCCATACAATTCACCAACAAAAACATAATCCATTGTCTATTTCTAAATGATATGACAATGATATATGTTGATTAAAAAGCATAAAGTTTTTTTTACAAAGCAATAGTTGCAATAAAATCTTTAATATGTGGGGGGTGCCTAAGTGGCTCAGTCAGTTAAGCATCCAATTCTTGATTTTGGCTCAGGTCATGATCTCATGGTTGTGAGATTGAGCCCCATGTCCGGCTCTGTGCTGAGTGTGGAGTCTGCTTAAGATTTCTCTCTCTCCCTTTGCCCGTACCCAACCCCCCCCCCCCCCCGCCAACCTCTCTCTTAGTAAAATAAAATAAAATAAAATAAAATAAAATAACATAAAATAACATAAAATAACATAAAATAAAAATAACTATCACATCTATAGCACAGAATACAGCAAGAAATTTACACAATAGCTTAAATTGACTGAGTTTAATAAAAACAAACTCAAAACAAGAACTGTGAAGGGTCTGAGATTTTAATTTTACTCTACATGCAGGCTAAAAGTTAGTGTCTTACTGTTCAAGGATATTCATAGAAGACACAAGATGTAGGGTCTGAAACCTTCTGCTACTCATGGCATAGCAAGCAACAAGGGCGCATTTGTGTCGGTCTTCCTTGCCCTCAGGTCCCACAGGGACAACACAATAGGCCAAATAACACCTGCACACACAAGTTTGCATTATGAGAGGGGCCTTGGGCCAAGGGCCCAGCACTCTTTGAGAAGTCAGCTAACATTACTGTACACAAGCCAGGACCACTCTCCTAGGAAACTGGCTCAAATCAACAGATGGAAGTCTTCCAAAGTGGCAAACTCAGCAAGAATGTGCAGGCAAGGTCCAGCTCCTCCCCAACAAGAGCAATTATTTTTTATTAAGGAACAGTGTTTACACCAGGCAGAAGAATTCAGAAAAACTTAAGATATAAGTATTAAGTAATTAAACAAATGAATTACTACAAAACATGAAAGTTTTGTATTTTATTTTCTTTAAAAAAATTTTTTTTAATGTTTATTTTTGACAGAGAGAGAGAGAGAGAGACAGAGAGACAGAACATGAGCAGGGGAGGGGCAGAGAGAGAGGGAGACACAGAATCCAAAGCAGGCTCCAGGCTCTGAGCTGTCAGCCCAGAGCCCAACGCGGGGCTCGAACTCACAGACTGCGAGATAATGACCTGTGCTGAAGTCAGACGCTCAACCGACTGAGCCACCCAGGAGCCCCTATATTTTATTTTCTTAAGTGAAATGCACAGTGAAATTAAGTATTAGCCAACATCAACACCACACCACATATCTAGTACATATGTCTTCTATAAGCTAAATTAGTCTGTAGCCAGAATTTACAGAGAAGCACCTCTCTGCCACCTTTTATTTACCAGTGAGGCTGTCAATTGCTATAAAATACGACTTAAGGGGCGCCTGGGTGGCGCAGTCGGTTAAGCGTCCGACTTCAGCCAGGTCACGATCTCGCGGTCCGTGAGTTCGAGCCCCGC